>NW_027105572.1:601002-614844 GCF_000696795.3 Halyomorpha halys
GAATTTGTTTTTTAGCAGCCTGAAGATGGGGGAAATCTCCCGAAACGTTGCTGATGATATGAAATAAACTATTGTTTTTTAATATGGAAGAATTTATGTCATTCACTAAATCCTTTTAATATATATTTAATAATAAATAAAGAACTGATTTGTTCTTTCATCAGTTTTTATTTAACACATTTTCTGTCTTTTAGAGGGTACAATTTTGTTTTTATTTCTCTTATTTTCTTTTCAATTTTTATGTGTTATTACGTCTCTTGTTCATTATAAAACTAATAGAATACGTTATTTATTTGTTTATATATACTTATTATTGTACATCTTATTTTTATTTCTATTTGTTCATTTTTATATTATTTTTTAATTATATTTATATAATTTTAACGCTATCTAAGTTTTCTTCTTACATCTTATTATCCTACATTGTAAAAATATTTTTAGTTGTTTTGTATCTCTTTAGCCCTGATGAAGCCCAGTAAGGGAGACTTTTGCTCTACATGCATTAATTGGTTATAATATACTAACCGATTTGTTTTTTTGTATAACTATGAATTCGATTGTATTAAATGAGCTTAAGTACATAAAAAATTAAAAAACCGAGTCAGTTCCAGTTCCAGTAAAATAGACCAAAATAATTTTTTTTTAAGGAAAATCAAGTCAAATTACTTCTTGGTATCTTTTGAAACACTTAAATAAGAATTTTCATACAAATCACAAATTATGAATTTTTGTAGGATATTTTCTTTCTGCCGATATCCCACGTTTACACAATAAATTCATAACTCCTCACTATGTTATACAAATCTATCGTATTTAAAACCGTTGGAAACCTAAATTTGTACTCTTTCAACCCATAAGAATATCTCTTACATTTAATACTATTAAATGGTGGAGAAAACAGTTTCAAATCGAGAAAAAATGATCGAACGTTTTATATCTCCGGTTCTCATTTGTTTACGAAGGTACAGTATGTTCCATTGGGTGTAATTTAGACGATCCTTCCTAGATTTCTTGTAGATTAGTGGCGTCATCTTGATATTATTATATATTTTTTTTGTGATTTTAAAACAAAATTCAAGAAAAAAATTGTGAGTAAAAAATTTTTCGATTTCTCAAACCAATAAACAATATAATACTAATATTATTAGAATGTCCTTTTCATGATTCTAATTTCTGCTAACATTTAGTCGAATATGCAGCTAGGGAACAAAAGATGCAATTGATTGAAAATTCGATATCCTGCCATGCTCATATATTTTTTCTCCATTTTTTTAAAAATCTGGAAACGTTTTTTGAAAAAACTATAAAAATTATATTAATCTTTTTTTTTTATTTTATAATATTCATTAAAAAAAATACATCCAATATGGCCTGACCAGATAACACCAAAATAACACATACAAATGTGTAGCATAAGTGAAATATAATATTAGAGTTTAGACTATCAAGGCAATAAAATTTGTAAGCTAGATAAGTACAATATGATTGATCTCAAGTGATATTATTAATAAATTAATTAACAACTAATAAAATAAAAGTAATCTAAAAAATAAAAATAAAAGAATAATTATCAAAAAATTTCTATTAAATACAAAACAATTAAAATAACTGAAAGGATTTTGAAGTAAATAATAAAGCTGCAAATTTACAATTGGTGAATTAATATAATACTGAGAATAAAACAAGATGTTACAGAGTATGATAATAATAAGGATCCAATAATATCTATTACTAAGCACACACATTCATTGCTAATTATAATTGTAATATAATAAATAAATTGTGTGGAATTAAGAAAAAAATACAGGGATATATGGTCATTTGGTGAATCAAAATCAATTATTGGAATCATAGAAGTAAGAAAGTATCCAGTTAAATGTTTCTTTTAATCTGTTATTAATAATCAACCATTAAAATTAACCTGTTATTATTAAATTTACCAATTGTCGTTTATTATTACTCTTATTATTATCTGTATTTGTCTTATTTTTCATTGTAACCTTAGTTAAATTTATTTTTTAAGAACTCCTTTATGAGCCGAGATAGTAGCAAAAGATAATCCCTAAGACGACCCCCCTAGCTTGCAATATGTGTAAGTGGGGCTGTTGACAAGGCCGTGGCCCAGTTGGGAGCAGACAGTTACACGGGCCGCTACACCAATAGCTGCACTCTCATGATAAACGCTCTCCTGCCATTGGCTCATGTCCCGTGACCAATCCTCTTCGGGTACCCATCTTCCTCTCCCTTCACTGACCAATGGGCAGCCTTAATTCGGAACGTGTTACTTGCCCAATTCTATACACTCAGGAATCAGTCAATCAACATGCAAGTTGTACAAATTCCTAGACGCAACTCAGAATCTGAGGAAGTTATATTTCAGGATTGTATGTAGGAAGATGAGTTTATACTCAATACTTATATTTGTTCTTTCAAGAAATTTATTTTCTCCAGACAGTAATTTGTGAAATAGAATGGACTAGATTTCTAGATCATAACAAAAATCTTTACGAGTTAGACTTTCAAAGTCTTGTCTGCTAGGTAGTTAGGTAATGATAACTTCCTCATTATTTTTTTAAATATACTCTATTTTACTTTATTCTGTGAAAAAAAACTTCTAGAAAATCCAATCCTCTTTTCGGTACTTTTTTTTCTTTCTAAGCCCCATGGGTGCGTGGTGTTGATATCATGATGAGAAAAACGGGTTGACTCTTTTTCTTCATTAGTAATATATACGAAGAGAGGCTGTTGAAATTTTATCTTGTGAAAAGGGGTAGTCTGTTTTTGGGTCATTCTGATGTTTGTGGAATCAGATAAAATCAATAATACTGTTGGTCTTTTCTCTATTACATATATTTCAAGAAATGAGAATAACATCTAAGGGACAAGTATCCAAAAAAAAGAGGAGATTTTTGCTTGTGTAAGCGAAGGTAGTTGTAGTAGGGGAGTCTGAGGAAATTGATATGTAGGGACGCTGGACCAATTTAAATGATGCGCGCATGATAACATGGAAATCATAACATAACGTAGATGACTCTACATCCCGTCACCGATACTGGGAATACGTTCAGCTGAAGCAGCTCTCCAGTTTCGGACTTCCAGTAGAGCCCGTGCGTCCGATGGCGCTGAGTCCTTCCATCTTACATTTGGCGACTCGAGAACTATTGGCGACAAGCGGCGCGATGAATGCTTGTACTGCGGAGAGCTATCTTGTATTCATAACTTCCTTTTTTTTTTAATGAAAAAGTTAGTTTTATAAGAAATCTTGACTGTAGTCAATGAAAAATAAAATACAATTCGGTAGCTTTAATGGATTTACAGAATCGACATATATTATACATGATTATTGAATTAAGAGCTTACTTGGATTTTTCTTTTTTCACTTCATCCTCTTCCTTTATCGCCCCTTCTTCTTAGTCTAGGTGTCATTCCCTCTTGCATATCATATATACATACATATCCTCCTGAGTTCCAGAACCCTTATTGATTAGCTGGCTTAGCCATACTTTCTTCCCTAAATAATAATCGTTATATTAATAGTGGTAAATTTGAAAAAAAATTATTTTTCTTGCCATAGGTATCTCTTCTGGTAATATATTGTGAGTGATAGTCTTGAAGAAGAGATTTAATTAAGAATCGTTTACCATTTAAAGCGTTGACAGATCTGATTAGAACGTTCTTTCATTCTCTGTTGGACTAGTTTGTCAAGTACCTACTAATTAATGTTCCTTTTTCTTCCTCCCATCTTTGTAAGAGAGGAAGGTCACATAGTTATGAATGAGAAGGTCTATAATTACTACGTGGGACCGTAGGTGATGGGTGACGCAAGGACGTTTCTAAACAATGGAGCCTATCTTTGGAAGGGTGTTATGGTACATGTGACAGCTATGAATAATGCATGTTTTCATAATGATAGCTCTCTTTGCATTCCAGGACCATTTAAGGAGTATCCAGGTACTGAGATAGTCTATTTTATCTTGCCCCTTCACTGTTTGTTGGGAGAAGGATAGGGTATCAACTTAATTCGTTATTTAAAAGTAAGGCAATTTCGGGCTCCTCTCCATACTTTAAGAATAGCGTAACAACGTTAGATAATTGATGCAGGTTATAATGGAAAATCTTCCTACACAGCTAGTATATATTGTATATTTGCTATTTTAATAGTTATTTTTTATTTTTTTTGTTATATTTTGAATGGGAATTCGTTTGAAATTTTAAAACGGCGTGAACATACGTCCCCAAACGATGCTGACTTGTGTAGAAGTTAGACCTATTGTGTGATTTCTTGGGGAAAAAAATCTAAAGGTCATGGAAGACGAAAATATGACAAATAATTTTAATATTGCTGTTACAATAACATTTGTATTTTATAGTCTCTAGTAAATTGAAAAGTAATGTTGCCAAATCATAGTGTACACAATTAATGTTTAGTTTCAAATAAACACGACAATTGATATCACTCAATCTGTATTCATCCTCAAATCTAGCTGTAGGGAAGCATTGCCGGGGTCTCCTAGTCATTTTATACTTGACGTATCCTATACATTGTACTGTGGTTACTTTTTGACAACCCTGCTAGCTTTAGAGTAATATATAGAAGGTACAGTAGAGAAATCCCTGTTTCTGATAGTATCTTTGGAATGCAAAAAAAATTTTTTGACATATATGAGACTATTAAATCAAATCGGCGATGTATTTAAATCAACAGTATATTTTGAAATAAATGGCGTAGAATTTTAATTTTCCAGAAAAAAAAAAAAACCTCATATATAAATATATTTTATATAAAATTCCTCATATATTCTTATTGTTTCAAACAATAGAATATAGTAAAGTCAGCATTATCTCAAGGGTTTCTTAAAGAGAGAGAAAGTAGTTCGCAAAACATGTAAACTATCTTCAATAAATAAACAAGTCACTGAGAAAAGATTCGTCACGTAGCAGAAGTCAATTATGGGCCCTCTATCATAAGAAGCTGATAATGGATTGAAGGAGCCGGCCAGTCATCTAGCGTAAAAAGATATCCTTTAAAGAAGTTATAATAACCGTGATGGCAAGATATCGGAGCAATAGCAGACAATTTTCACTTACACTTTTTTTAAGAAAGCTTCGGCTTATAAGCCGACCTTGTTTTATTATTTTGTCTAATAACTTAATTCGATTTTCAACCTCATGTTAAGGAATATTACCCTTGTGGATTAAGTTGATTAGATTAGTCGATTTAAATGTTTTCTTAAAGTGTGGCCACACGCATATATACCAATAGGGCTATACCAAACCATCAAATTCCTCCCGTATCCAATCCTTACAATCCAAAATTCTACGTAAAATCCTTGATACTCCTTATTACGTTACAAATAAACTCATCCACAAAGACCTTAACATCCCATTCGTCGCAGATTTGGCCCAAAACAGATATGCGTCTTTTCATTCCAAACTCACAACCCATCCTAACACCTTAATTCTTAATCTTTCATCCTTAACAATCCCTGATAATCCTCCGAGGCGTCTGAAAAGAAGATGGCCACGGGACCTTCTAATTGAAATTAATGATATTAAGATATTCATGTGTAAATAAAACATTCCACAGATTTATTATTTTATAGTTATAAATTACATTAATTAAATAAATTTAAAAAAAATTAAACTGAAGTCTCCAATTCGCTTGAATATTTTTCAAGGAATGCGTTCCTCCAAATTCTGAAAAGAATAAGGAAATATAATAATATCTTCTTTCATATATGAGTATTCATATATGCATATCATATAAATATGTAGGATATTATCATTTGATTCATTTACTGTCTTATTATTATTATTACAATTAATATGACTCTTATTTATCGATTTATTTTACTATAATGTACCACACTATTTCAAATTTTGAAAAGTTCAATTATACAATATAAATATTTTGTATTATATCTTTCCACTTTTCGATTATTAAAAAATGTCTATAATTTACCGACGTTTCGGAGTACTCTTACCTCTTCAGGGTTCTCTTGTATAACAAAAATATCACATATTCACCAACTTCTAAATCCATATGATCATACTTTGTAATATTCTAAATATCTTTTCGTACATTTCCCTCCATTCTAGAGACGTGCCCGTACCATGATAGATATCAGCAATTATTAGGAGTACCCTTATCTTTTAATTTCTTATTTTGTTGCTCCTGGTTTTCCCGATCCGATTTTTTAGGAAATAATGAAAGACACTTACTATTTTTCTGACAAGTGATTCAATAAAAAATATATCAATTTGTTTCCATTACGACACAGCCTGTTCATTTTTCTGAATTTTTTTTTTAATAATTTATTTATTGTTATTTACAACTGTATACATATATACACATCAAGTAAATTTGCTGTAAGGGATATTATGACATGATACAAACATGTGGAGAATCTACCCATTGATAGAACTCCAAAAACACTTCTAAAGGAGAAGATCTCGGGCCATCTTCTTTTCAGACGCCTAGGAGGATTATTAGGTAGTGAAGGAGAAGCCAGGTTAGAAACGAGTTGGTTTGGGGGGTTGGGAAGTTTGTTAGGGAAGGATTGGTATCTGGTTCTGGCCAAATCGGCAACATCTGAAATTTTCAAATTATTTATTATTTTTTACGTAAACACTAATGGGTATGGAGGAATTGTTTAATTGTGTAAATATTAAATTTCTATAAAATATAGAAAGAAGAGTGAGTAGTGAATGGGAGAGGAGATTGAAACATTACTGAAGCTAGCGGCCTAGCTCTGATGTTAAGTAGTGACTACGTGCCCCATCATCTTGTGCGGCAGGGGGCCCCTTCATTTCGTTCTCTTCTCTACATTCCGCAATAATCTTCTTCATCACATGATTTCCGCTTGCAGATTCATCCTGCCTGTGAACGGGGAAAAAGGATCTTCTAACTCCAAATATAGAAAATTTAGGGTTTTTTTTTTTCAATAGGAACAAGATAACTTTCACAGCTTATATAGCAGCTATGCTTGACTGTCCAATGTCGAAAATATTCGACAGATCGGTCGCTGTAAACTTGAACAATGTGTTGAATATGATGAACTATCTAACCCCCTTTTTTTATTTGCTTTATCTTTTTAAAATGTGCAATATCATAATCTGTTCTGCCATTTATTTGATATATTTTTCTATCCTGATAACCATTAATTTCAGAAAATATCTTAAACATTTGTTCAGTGATAAACGTTTTGTAAAATCAATTGTGGAATATTAGTATTTCTTGTGTTGTATGATTATTTTATAACTTTAAATTTCTGTTTTTTATAGGTAAGTGGATCTTTTTCATCGGATTATTATTAAGAAAGATGCCCTTTGAAATGGTATGTAAAAACAAAATTATATATAAAAACTTCTTTCTATATATGATGCTTTGTCTTCATGGGTTACCTATTAATGTTTTATTTTTATTATTATTTATTTATTTTTTAACTTATTTATCCATTCAAGTGTTTCTTGTAACCGGTTTTTTATTATATTTTCCTTTGAATCTATGTGTTTGTATTGTTCTCGTAAAATGTATTTATTTGTTTGTTTTTGGTAAACTGATCTACTGCTGTGACTATTATTAATGGTCTGATCTCACATTGCCGTCTAATAGTGAATTTGTTTAGCGGGTCACTGAAGAGGATCTAGGAGGGTGAATTCGGGAGAGTGAATTTGTTGATCGGGTGAATTAAAAATTGTAAAATGGTGAAATTGAAGGAACAGAAAAGGGAAAGAAAAAAAGGAATGAATTGAAATATTTGTATTTGGTGTATAGACTGAAATTGATTGTAAAAGGAAACTGTAGGAACAAAAAACTGTTTTCTTTCTATTTTATTATACCATGTAATTTATATATGTCCGTTATATATATATATTTATATAATTATATGTAATTTATATATGTCCGATTACGGATTGATCAGTATGCTGTGTGATGTTGCAACCTGATGTATTTGGGCTCCTCTCTCAGACTAAACGTATGGGGTAAATAAAGTTTTTATTTTTATTTTTATTTATTACTACTCCTAACTGTATTTAAATAAAAATACATCAAGTAAATTTGATGTAAAATTAAAATAGAGTGATACAGGCATGTAGAAAAAATACTCATTGGTAGCACTCCAATCATATTTCTACACTAGAAGATCTCCAGGCTCATTTTTTCAGGCACACATATGGAAAATTAAGGTCTTTATGGATGATTTTATTTGTGACAAAGTAAGGAGCTTTGAGGAATTTACGAAGGATTTTGGATTGTAAGGATTGGATACGAGAGAAATTCGAAGTTTTAGTGGAGCCCCAAAGCTCAAATCCGTACGTGTAGATAGGGGTTATTATTGTCTTTTGTAATGGATTGGAAGTCTAGGCCGTTTGTCTAGTAAGTGCTGTAATAGTCGAAATCGACGCGCTGTTTCTTGTCTGAGGATTCCAGGTTAGTTTTTCCAGATGTAGTCCAAGGTAGCGGTTCTGTTCTACAGGGGTAAGAGCGATATTATTAAAGGAAGGCAGTCAGTAGGTTGGTAAATAAAGTAAATTTTAATCTTCTATCAATAGTTATATTAAAATTTATCGCCATGAAATTTGTTTATGTGTTCAACTATCAATAATTAAAATTCCTTATTTAAAATATGTTCATTTATAAACTATCCCTAAATAAAGATTTTTTTATAGTGGTTTCTTTTAGAATTTAGAAATTTAAAAAAAATGAAATTGCCATTTCCGACTATCTGTAAACGATGATTATCCAAGATTCATATAATAAATAAATTCAACTAATAAATTGTGCTGCATTCTAGGTCAGACCTGTTTAGGGTCTTTACTTGGAATGCGGGGTTGTTCAATTTACTGCCGGAGTCCAATAACACCATTATTCTAAAACTGGGTCACTGAAACTAATCCACAATACTAATTTATTATATTAGATTTCTAATATAATTATAAATTATTGATATAATGATAAATTATTAATAGATTATTTATATCATTATGAATTATTGATTACTTTACTAAGGTATTTTTACTTTCACTTTCCTTTTAGTGGAATATACAGTAAGAGGAAGTTTTCGACAGAAACACACATGTGGCATCAGCGATTTCCAAGAAACATTTTTTGGTGATACCAGGGCCCTGTTTCATAATGAAAGCTAATAGTATTAGTCAAGAAGTCAGACGAAAATGCTACAATATATTCATATATGTGACCCACCCACCTTTGTTATTTTGCTATTTTATTAGTTAATAGTTACACACTAACAAACTCCGTATCCCTATTCAGTGGTTCCGATTGATTTTGGAAATAGATTTGTATATAAAACCCGTTTTTCCCACTTTTTCAATAAGAACATTTTTCAGCTTGCAGTAAAAGGCTTTAGATTTTATGCCTCTATATTGAAGAAAAAGCAGTTTCATGTAAATAAAAATTTCTCAAACGTTTTTGTTCTAATTTGTATGAATCTCACAAAAGACAGGAAACTACACGTCGAGTTTGACTATTACTGTACTTACTAGACAAACGGTCTAAACTTCCAATTGATTACAAAAGACTGATCTACATGACTGTAATAGGGCCTATCTGGGCATATTGAGTTGAGTCACTAAACCTTCGAATTCCGCTCGTACCCAATGCTAACAATCCCAGATCCTTCGCAAAATCCTCAATGATCCTTACTTTTCACAAATAAAATCATAGATAATGAACTTAAAGTTCTATATGTAACGGATCTAGTCCCAATCAGATATCAATCCTTCCATTATAAACTGCCTAACCACCAAAACCCTCTAGTTTCTACCCTTGCTTCTTCTTCGATTCCTGACAATCCTCAGAGGCGCTGAAAATAAAATGGCCTCTAGACCTTCTAGTGTAGAAATATGATTAGAGTGCTACCAATGGGTAATTTCTCTATATGTCTGTATCACTATATTTTGATCTTTCATCAAAATTATTAGATGTACGAGTATTTTTATGTAAATACAGTGGTAAATAGGAATAAATAAATTACAAAAACAAAAGTGTATGAAGTCCAGTTTCGTACAGTTATAAGGTCCTGTTCTAAAACGAACGATGATTAATTTAAACTCAAAGTGAAAGTCGTGTAATGCGCGAACCGCACCAAATTTTATTATTATAACTTACAAGAGCCCTGATATGAAATTTGTTACAGAGAACAGGTTGGGATCCCTTTTTCATCTTGATAAAAGGAAGTAGGCACAGCCAGCACGTAGTAAACTAATAACAGAGCGTAAGGATTGGGCTAGCAGGCGTCTGTCGTCACTGCTTGAGTGCCTCTGCCTTCCTTTCCCTTTCATCTACCATACCTCGAGGGGATATGTCGTCATTGCGTTAGATCAGAGTTAATGCCATGGAATTGCTTTGAGTTATTTGCTCTACAAAGAAACAAGATTAAGAATAATTATATAAATAATGCGAATGAAAGAACATAAAAAACAAAACATAAAAATTGAAATCAGGATCTTAGAAGAACCCAAAACGGATACCCTAATTAATTATAATGTCTTCATTAATAACTCACCAGTCAATTTTTCGCATCTGAATCTTACCTATTATTGAATGTAACCTTTCAAAAATATTTTATTTGGGATAGATGCCACGTGACAGGCATGATAAATTCTATTTGCTCTGCAGTGCTCTATGAGAAGATGGTCGGGCTTGTGATGAACAAAGATACACAAATTCACAAAACTTATTTATTTATACCAATGTTTCGACCTGACTTCCTGGTATTCATCAGAGCTGGAAAGCAATACGAGAATACAATCTTCATTCAGAGAAACATAAAAACTTGGAAATATACACAACTATAAATTAAGTCTAATATCTACTTAATTGTGCAAAATTTCAGAATTATTCAAAATAAATAATATAAACTGCGTTCGAATAAATAAAGACATAAACATAATGAAAGATGCAGAAGAAAATTTATATTATGAGTAATTGAATTACCGTACTCTAATATGTAAGTTATCACTAAAAATAATTTAAATCAATATAATAAAATGTATGAAAGGAAATGATATGTATGTGTTTCCTTTCGCACATTTCACCATATTGATTTGAATTTTTTTCATTAGTTTTAAACATAACTTTTATTTTCTTTGAAACTATATTTTAGTATATTAATTTAATTACTCATCATATAAATTTTCTTGCACATCTCTAATTATGTTTATTTCTTTATTTACTTACACAAAGTCAGTTTTTAAAATTTTTATCATTTATTTTGTATAATTCTTACCATTACAATATTATATTTTATCTTCTATTAGTATTAACTACTACTTACTTAATTTATTTTTGTGTATATTAAAGTTTGTTTATTATTATTTTATTTTTATGTTTCTCTGAATTAAGGTTGTTATCTCGTTTTATTTTTCAGCTCTGATGAATACCAGAAAGTCAGATTGAAACATTGGTACAAATAATTAAGTTTTGTGTATTTGTGTATCTTTGCTCATCTCAACCCCGACCATCTTCAACTCATACTCTGCAAATAGTATTTATCATGCCTGTCACGTGGAATGTATCCCAAATAAAATATTTCTGAAGGGTTACATTTAACAATAGGTAAGATTCGGCTGCGAGAAATTGATCGGTGAGTTAATAATTTCGACTTGATTTAAATTTTTATTCTGTTTTTGTGTCCTTTCATTCGCTTTATTTATATTACTATCCTTTATTTTATATATCGCTCTTATGTTTCTCTGAATTAAAGTTGTTATTTCGTCTTGTTTTTAAGCCCTCATGAATACTTGAAATCAAGTTCGGAACACTTAAAGTAGCAGTTTTGAGTTGGTCGATATTAGCAGGAAGAAAGTTGAAGCATCTCAGGCATACATCTTTCCTAACTATATAATTTCAGTTTCATACAACATTTTGTATTTTAGCTAGGCTGTTCACACACACACACACACACAATACTTCACCTTACTATAGATTCCATATATAGGTTGGTGGAAGTAAAGATAAGAATATAGCGAGTATTAGTCGATGTAAAATCTTTCAAAATCTTACACCAGAAATAGGTGTTTCCTTTAAAAAATGAAAATTTAAAAAAAAAAAAGTCTTTACTATTTTTCACATTACTTGCTAATAAATGATCTCAAGCTAAGATAAAAAATGCCCTAAATGGGAGATAAAGATACTCATTTGAGTAGATAGAGTTTTCGTGTTATTTAAATTTATTATCATCCAAACCTAGCTCATTAATTATATAATATTGCATAATGAAAATAATACGTTCAAAAATAAAATAAAAATTAAGTTATATAATGCAAAGAAGTATGAATATATTAGTTATTAATAATTTAAAAATTGTATAGTTAAATAAAATAGTTATTGATAACTAATATATTCATACTTCTTTGCATTATATAACTTCATTTTTATTTTATTTCCTTAATTATGTTATTTTACCTACTTATTCAATTACCTATGTATACATTGTATTTTCCACTTCTCTCATCACTTTATTTTATTAATTCCATTCTGTAAAATTATTCACTTTATGTCATTCTGTTTATATTTTATTTTTTATTTTCTATACTTATTGGTTGTTATCTTGTTCCGTTCTTAGCCCCGATGAAGGCTAGAAACTGTAGCCGAAACGTTGGCACAATTAAATAAGTTACATCAACCTATTTGTGTTTCATTTTGACCGCACCTCCTCTTATAAACATAACATAAGGCAAGCTTATTAATAAATCAATATGATTCCATATTGTTTTATTGTTTCATAGGTTGATTTGAGTAAATTTATTGACCATTGAAGAATAGACTACAAAAAGTAGTTAATTGTTGGGTGTAAATTTATAGTTGTTATGTTAATTGATTATTAATAATGTTGTAAGTTAAAAATGAATGTATAATAAAAGTTGTTCTTTCAAATATTGTCTTTGAGGACGGCCTGGGCCCTGTTTCATAATAAAGTACAAACTAATACTATTAATCTTGTAGATTTATCTTAAAATTAAATTACACTGACTTGTACAATAGGAACCTGTACTACTAGTCACAACACTAATAGTCATCCCTATCATGAAAAAAATAAGTATTAGTATTATTACCACACTAGTTTCTACACTTGTACTATGAACTAATAATTATTAGCTTTCATTATGAAACAGGGCCCTGGTTGGCCGAAACGATGGATATTTGAAGTAATAATAATGAATTTTTGATACTTGATTTGAACATAAATTATTTTATTTGTTTAATTAAATTATGTTAAGTTCTTAAAATAACTTAAAATTGATTGTCTTTCAATTGATATTCATCCTTTTTTTCTTTTTGACCTATCTTCAACGCATTGCTCTCAAACTTCCCCCGTTCTAAGAGATAGGGATGATACAAAGTCCTGGAAAACGGTTGAACAGTTATGGGCCCAATGGAACGTTACAGAGAAGATGCCGCTGTTTGTAGGTCATGCTATACGTGGCAGAGATCTGGGCCGTGACGGATGGAGTGACATAATCGGCAGAACGTAGGATGTCATCCAGCGCCCGTCACTGGAGAGGAAGAGGAACTGGACGTGACTCCTAACTGTCCATCGTCACGCTCTTTACCTTCTTTCTTCCAGCGGGGCCTACTTAATGAGTTGCCCATATCTCTTCTCTCCTTGTTGTTGTTCAAGTCTCAAAGCAAACTCTTCTCTTGTGATGTTTCCATAACAGCTTCATATGAACCTTAAGCTTCTTATCGGGAGATAATTAGTTGATCGTATACATTAATTACTAATTAATAATTTTTATATTATTTTTGTACTTTTCTTGACCACCACTTGGGCCATCTTTCTACAATCTATAAGCATCTTACTAATATAAATA
>NW_027105572.1:615389-624183 GCF_000696795.3 Halyomorpha halys
AATTTTTTGTAGTGAATGGGAAGTTTAGAGCGTTTATCAAGTAAGTGTTGTAGCAATCGGAATCTACGAGCAGTTTCTTGTCGTTTCAGTCTTGTTTGTGGATTCCAAGTAAATATCTTGTCAAGGTGGAGTCCTAAGTATCGAATCTGTTCAGCAGGCGTTAGTGGAGTATTTGGAAAGGAGACTGTAGGACAGAAGGTTAGAGGTTTACGACAGAGAGTAAAGGTGATCTGGTGGGATTTGTTTGGATTTATTTTGATTCTCCAGTTTTGACACCATTCTTCAATAGATGTTATGTGTGCCTGTAGTGTTTGTGATGCATTAGTTGGGTCGTTGTTTACAGACAGTATATCTGTGTCATCAGCCCATGTTGTTAGGACTGTATTAGGGTGGGTTGGGATGTCAGCTGTATAAACCGTATAAAGAATGGGACCTAAGATACTACCTTGAGGAACACCGGCGGACTGAGACAGGAGAGATGAGTAGGCTAGGTTATAATTTACTTTAAAGGTTCAAAATAGAAATTAAACTATTTAATGTGAGCTCACTTTGCTGGGCTTCACTAGGGCGAGAAAAGGTACGAAGAACTAAAATGAAGTAACGAAGTAAGACAATAGATAACATTAAATAAAAGTAAACTAAACGTCGGACTAAACGTGATTTAAAATATGTGAAAATTTATATAAAAATGAACGATGTAAAGTTCATTAAAAAAAATAACAGTAAGTAAGATGTACAGTAAAAGGAATAAATAAATATGAATTAGAAAAAAGTATTAGACAATCAATAAAAAAGTAGATAAAAAAAGAAATATTAATATATACTAATTGATATATACACACCAAAAGACGGAAAAAGGAGGGAATAAGAATAAAAGTAAAGAAAAATTTCATTATTTACGAAATAATTGAGAAAATAAAAAAAAAAAAATATCAGAAAAATAAAAATTATTAGAAAAATCATATTATTAATCTTTTAGTGTGTATTTTTTTTTTATATTTATTTTTCTATTTACTTTTTTATTTATCATTACTTCCGTTTTCATTAATTGCCTAATACCTTTTGTAATTTTTCTTTATTTATACTTTTCGCTGTATATATTATTTTTAAACTTTATTCATTTTTATATTAAGTTTCACATATTTTAAATCATATTTAGCCACTCCTTCGTTTACTTTTATTTCATGTTATCTACTCTCTTACTTCGTTACTTTTGCTTTTGAATTTATGCTTAAATTCTTGGCAATGTCTTGCTAGAGCGGGTTTTGCTTCTATTTGTCCTTTATTTTTATTTTTTTTATATTCAGTGCACGAATTTTGATGTCGATAATTACGATATTTGTTTATCTATCATACCGATATAGAAATATGGATAGTGCAGGCAAATAAATTTATAAATTAAATTTAAACTGAGAGTAGTTTCTATTTTATCTTTGTGTGGAGTGAAAATTCGGTCAAGTTTATAAGAAGTTTTACATGAAATTTTTATTTCTTTTATAATTCAATGTTTGTATTTGGAGGAGGAGAGGGGGAATGGGTAATTTAGCAATTGGTTATTTGGGGTTCAAGGAAATATATAAAACCTTATTACAACTTATATAAAACCTTGTACCACATGGAGGTGACTAATTATTTTAGTTACTAATTAAAATGTATTCCTACATTCTCTAATATCTCGGCTCCTCAATCACATCAATAAATGATCAACGTACTGAGATAGACCAGAGTATAATAAGAACATTCTTCTCTCTGTGATGAATACTGAAATCCCAAAAAATCTCTAAAATCGGACATTAAGGGTGTACAATGTTATGATAAAGTCTTCTGTACAATTCCAGGAGCGATATGGGATCAGAGCTTTAACACACATGGAGGAGAAGAACTAGCAATATGTTAAAGCGTGTTATATAGAGAAATATTTCCTCCTTTTAGCATGTTAAAATGATAGAACACATAACATAGTTGAGAGCCTGTAACTAGGTCTGTTAAAAGGAGAATGACGTCATACAACAGACCAGCTGAGCTCGACATCGTCGTGTTAGGTTACTTGGTCGTAGTTTGTGTTTTGATCGTCTTAGCATTGTTTTGGACGTTTTAAAACAATACAATCAGTGGCCAAACTTTTACACTTCTAGTTTTCACTCACTTTAGGCATGTTGTAATGAATTATTGTAATCAAAACCTAGAATTTTCAGAAATAAAGGTTACTAAACAAGTTGCTCAGAAAATTCGCTAGGAGCTCTCATGCATTTAACATGAACCTAAATAGGGCCGCTCACAATCCTACACTTATAACATTTAACATAGTAAAACGTTTTACATTTACCACAGCATCTTATTGCATACCTACTTGCAAAGACTGATCAATCAGTATCTCACGATATGAGAAGGGGGCTAAGATGGGCGGGAAATATGGTTCGAAGCAAGCCATCAGAACGCTTCTGCACAACAATTATTATTTTATTTATTTATCACCCTACCCTGCCTATTAGGCAATACGGGTGTTCGCAGCAGTGGGTACAACTCATTGCTGCATATGCCAAACATTACATAGCTGTGCACACAGCTTGCTCTTGCTACAATTATAAATCTTGCTCTTCTACTGAGGCCTTGGTGGTATAGCTTATTCTCTCCTACCCAGGGAGAAGTGAGTAGAGCCCACAGCCTCCTTCCACCCATACACGAAGGTCTTGTAGTGCATTTCTTTCTTCATCAGCTCAGGAACATCGCTCTCAGTCAGAACATAGAGGCCTGTTTCCCTCATCATCTTGGCTCTCAGTGCTTCGTAAGCAGTACAGGCAAGTACGACGTGCTCGGCGGTCTCAGGAACCTGACAAATTGGGCATTGATGGTGGATGTTTATGCCATGTACGGGGAGCTTAGCTCGGAAACAATTAATGCCAGATACAACAATTAATGCCAGTATAAGAAACCACGAAAAAAATTACTATTATGCAATATCTCTAAAAAAATACCATATTAAACCTACGTATCCCAAGGAGAGTACCGTCAATGTTTTTACTATCGAATTTTTCAAACAGTTCCATATCAGAATCCATTAAAAAAATTATTTCCCCATTACTTCTAGAGTTACTTGAAATTTTACTGGGCTAATAGGGATTGTTATTAGCGTGTTTTCGCGATAATTATCAACTCTTTTCCAATCAAGAGATGAAGAAGCTGTGAAAGCTTGGATCTTGACCGTGGAAGATGAAACATTATTAGCACTCTTTTCACAGGACAGTAGCTGCTGGAGAGCGAACCGATGTCGGAAGAAAGTGCTTACTGATTCGCCTCCACATTTCAGGCTCCGCTGGCCTGCTCCACATGCCTGATAAAGAGAGCGTTGCTGGACAATCGCCCTTCTTGTAAATACCTTTAATAGCTATATCTTGTGCTCATTATCTGCGACTCGGCCAGATAAGAAAAAAAAATCCTCCATAGCCGGTCGTTTCTATTGAATATGGGTCGGGGATTTTTATCTGGAGCGGAACTAAAGCTTTTACTGTTGCTAAATTGTTGAAAATACTTAGTCAGGAAACGGCAAGTTATAAACAGTGTAAAATGATACACACTTTCCATAATGTTTTGAACTGAAATTTTAATATTTTATTTAAATTGCATTTATTTAAAGAAAGAAAGAAACATGTTTAAATAATTTAGACTTTTATTGCTTAACATGGGAATATTGATTTATTTTCTATATTGTAGAAGAAATTGGGACCCGAGTTCCAATCCGGCCGGGAAAACACAGAAACAGAATAAACAGAAAATTATTTTCTGTTACGCTGTAGCCGTGAGTCAACTCCTGTTGGTTCTGGAGCCCTCCTGTAGTCCACCCAGCAAAAGCAAACTGCGATTTAGAATATTCTTATATAGATTAACATATCTAAACTTAGCAGAACAGAAATCCTGGTTTGTTGCAAAAAAAATTGCTAAGATTAAAGAATATATTCTAGGAAAATCATTATTTCTGCTTTCATGAAAGCGTATTCCATGGTTCTTTTTGAAACAAATAGTGACAAATCTTTTAGCAGAAAAATACATAATGCTTCAAAAACAGTTAAAAAGTGTGTCGCTAAATCAATGTTGCTTGTTTATGTCTAAGTGACATATTCTAATACACAAATGAAACCATAATGGCGGCTAGTATTGTCCTTCCTAAATACTACTTTTTAAAACTACAGTTTAGATGTGATTTTTTTATCTTTAATTATTAAAACATATATGATTGGGTTTATGAATGACAACATTATCAGAATTATTTCCAATTTGTTTTTCTTTGTGGAAAAAAACAAAATTAAAAAAAAAACAACTCATGTATAATCATCCATGGGAATGCGGGTAGCCGCGAGGTAAGACCCGTAGATACTAACTCCAAGGTCCCGTGTTCGAATCCGGCTGGGCAGAAATTAGTTTTCTGTTACACTGTAGCTGCGAGTCAAATCCTGTGGGTTTTGGAGCCCTCCTAGGGTCCGCCCAGCCTCCTAAATTGAGTACCCGTAATTGGGTAAAAATCTAGCGGTCAAGCATGATTCTGACCAAATCACCTCCTTTCACAACCGTTGGTCTATTAACAGTACTCCCTTACAAAGTACTGAACCCCAGACCCTTCATGGATTGTAGTGGTACAGATTTAAATTTAAAATTGTAAATGAAATTACCTCAAAACCACTGATGGAATCTCCTTTCTCACATCACTATATTCCGCCACATTATTAGTGATGTGAGAGAGGTGATTCCACCAGTGTATTTGGGTAATTTCTTCTACGATAAAGAAAATAAATTATGAAAGTTGAAGCGGAGGAAGGAACAACTACTACTACAGGTCAGATATATACAGATAGCGGTTATCATCTCACTGCTAACAATATTACTGTTATAATAGCAAGGTATCTAGTATTTCATTCAGTAACTACTTCCTAGGCAATATATGCTTTTCAAGTTCTCATTTTTTTTCCTATAAACATTTTCTTATGTGCATTTAAGTTGAATATTAATTACCTAATTAAATCAAAACTATATTTTTAAAAAATATTTTATTTCTTAAATAAAGAAAGAAACTTATTTAAATAATTTATACTTTTATTATCAGAAGAATACTCATGGTATAAGTGTTCTATCACTTAATAATGAACCATCTATTGCATCTCAAACTCTCAGTAAAATAGACCAGTGGAAAAAAAAAGTCAGTTATTTCAAGCCAATTTTTGATTACTTTAATAAAATAAAATTAAATTCATATAGTCTGCCGAGTATATTTAGGGAGAATAAAGTATTTCGGCTGTGTTAAAAAAAAACATTTTTCATTTGGAGTTGCATATCTTCAAAACTATCTACAACACTAGAAAACCTCATAAAACTTCATTTAAAGCAGAGTAAATTTGCCATTTGCCAGAGTTGTTTACGTTCCCGAGATACAGTTCTTAAAAAGTAACTATATATGAAAAATTAGATATTAAATTTAAAAAGGTCTATAAGGCAGTAACACACGATAATAGACCAGCAGGGAGCATAATATATCTAGGGGTCACCCTTGAAAGGCACCTGACGTTAGCTCGCCACTACAACAAGAAAATCAAATTGGTTAGGACCAAGTCTTACAGGCTTTATCACCTACTAACTTCTACTAATCTCTCCCTCCGCCTCAAATTTATGATTTACAAAATTATACTCAGACCAGCCCTAGTCTATGGAGCACCCTTGTAGACTGAGGACAAGTTACTGAACCATTACTGACTCAATAAATCTAGTGGGCCCCAACACCGTCAGACTAACACAACACTACCTCCTGTCCAAAATATCTAATTTCCTCAGCCCCCTCTTCAAATGCTGTAATGCTGTAAAAGAGGGACCATGGGGCTTAGGGAAAAAAATAAAAAATTTATTGTGAAAATCTTCATCTCAGGATTCGTTATACATACAGATGTCTAATAACACTTAAATTAAAGCTGTCAAAATATCAATTTATATATTTTTTAAAATTATGCAAATATTTATCTCTAGAAACATCGACGACTTGACGATAGTTTTTGTATACATTTTTTATTTTTAATGATTTTTATTGAAGAGTAATAATTATTAGTGTTCCTAGTATTCCTTCAAATGATATATATAAAAATAGAACAACGAAAGAAAAAGAAATGGTAATAATATTTTTTTTTATTCTTTATTTATTGATATTTACAACTGTATAAAAAATAAAACAAGTAAATTTGATCATAATGACATAATGATAATGATATGATATAAAACATTTTACAATATAAGGTCACGAGGATGATGCCTGAAATAGCAGAGGAAGAAAGGTTAGAAACTAGTGGGTTTGGGTGGTTAGGAAGTTTATAATGTAAGGAATGATATCGGGTTCGGGCTAGATCGGTTACATAACGAACATTTAGGTCTTTATGGATGGTTATATTAGTAACAAAATAAGGAGCATTGAGGATTTTACGAAGGATTTTGGATTGCAAGGATTAGATGCGAAAGGAATTCGAAGGTTTAGTGGAGTCCCAAAGCTCAACTCCGTATGTCCAGACGGGCCTTATTGTTGTCATGTAGATCAGTCTTTTGTAATGAGTTGGAAGTTTAGACCCTTTGTCTAGTAAGTGCTGTAATAGTCGGAATCTGCGTGCAGTTTCCTGTCTTTTCAGTCTTGTGTGAGGATTCCACGTTAGTCGTTTGTCAAGGTGTAGTTCTTATTAAAGTATACTGTAGGGCAGTCGGCAGGTTTACGACGAATAGTAAATGTTATTCGATGGGATTTATTTTTATCCTCCAATTTCGACACTATTCTTCGAGGATTGTGATATGGGACTGGAGAGTTTGGGGATAATAATAGTGAAATATTAAATATGTAATATATTACATACATTTACGCACATGATTATGAAAATTAAATTTAAGTAATAATAAAATAAATAGATATTCGCACATATAGGAATTTTTTTGATTTCCCAGTATTGATAAAATGTTTTACAATTTGGATTTATCCCGTTTTGAGAGTCAAATACTCACTTCCACTATGGTTAGAAATTCGTTAATTTCTCGTTATTTTATTTATGAAAATGAATTAACTAGTTCCTTTGGGCACCGTATATTCTCTAATTAACTCTGTTTTGTTAAACTTGCAACACTCAATTTGAAAGCTTGTGTAAATACCCTCATGATAGTTTTTACTATCCATTTGTAGTTTTATTGCACATATACTCCTGCCTATTAGTATCTATATAAGGTCTTTGATGATTATGATTTTATATGGGCACAATATGCATAGGTGAAAGCCTCTGTCAGCCTGCAAACGAATAATAACCTAAAATTAATCCCTTCTTAGAAAGCAGTGTCCTCCTTTAATTAGCATATTCCTAATTAACCGGTGGCTCATGCCCGGTAATGTTCCGTGCTACATAACGTGCTAATAGGTCTCTACTTACTGTCCATTACAACTTCTGCTTTTTTTGTGTCTTGTTTTTTTAGTAGTATGAATAGATATAGGCACCATTTTGTCCCAATATAGCCAGCCTATTAAAATAATCATTAAATAATGAATTGATCTGTTATTTAATTGAAAATACTTTATTTCTTATTCTCCTCTCCTTCTTTAAAGTAAAAAATTAATAAATAGTGCTTTATTAAGAAGACTGCATTTCTCCCTACATCAGTTATAGTAATATTTTTTTTTAATATAATGTTTTCTACTATTATAAATAATCAATTAATTAAAGCAAAATAAAGGAGAGAAAAGGAACAAAAAAATCGATCAGGATTGACATATAAACCACCATATTGAATTATCCAATTGTATTCATAGGAGAAATTAAACAAATATTGAAAGAATAAATATATCAGCATAGTAATTATGTAAAAAATAATAATAAAAACCTAAATAAAACAGCATTAATGCAACATGTATCTAAAAATAAACATAAAGCATTTGCTGCTTTATTTTCATTGATTATTGTTGTGTATTTTTCCCAATGTATTATTATTAGAGATATTTTATTTTTTCATTAATTGTAAAATTTCTATATTTCATTATAAGCCACTAAAGCATATTTTCGCTTCATGTTATATTACTCTATAGTGATTTGTCCCAGAATTAATAAATATTGTTATTATTTTTTTCAACTACTTGTTAAGTCGCTAGACCGAGATGTAAAAAGGGTCAATCTCTTGAAAAGAGGCGAAAACAGGATTTATGGCTCTTTACGTCTAATGTCCATGGAACTACTCATTAGAAATTGTAGTAAACAAGATTACATTATATTTTAGAAAAAATGTCTCTAAAATTTCTTTCTTGTTTATCTTTAATATCTTTAGTTAATTGTTTTCCTTTTCATTTTGTTTTATTACAATTTAGTTACCTTATGATTTCTCTTATCTTGTGACTGGCCCAGACTAGAAATGTAATAATCCACAAAAATGGAATTAATATTTATTTTTTTATTTAATTATAATTATTAAATACTGTTAAATTACAGTTTACATTATCATTCATATAATTATTAAGAGTTAATATGATTGGAAATGAATAAGAAATGTAAACATTTTATTGAATTAATTTATTTAACAATTTATTTCTAGCAGCTCGATTTTTCGCCTCTCCATTTACATATACAGTGGCAATATATATATATATATATAAGTTATGATGAGCCGGAACTCTAGAGTTAAAAAAAAGGAAAGTAGGGACACTAAATGAGACACACAAGGTTCACTGAGATACTGCTTTATTCTCCTGAGTAATCCTATATATATACAATTTGGAATGTTGACATGGGGAGTTTAGGTATTA
>NW_027105572.1:630438-644440 GCF_000696795.3 Halyomorpha halys
TAAACTATTATATTATAGTTTATTAATATATTATATACTATTTTCTTATTTCAGAGAAGGCAATTAATTTAAAATACAACTTCTTTTGATCCTATCCCTTAACTATCTTTATTTTTCTTTAATGTTTTGACCGTAAGGCCATTGTAAAAAAGGCCTTAAAATTGCTTGATCGAAGCTTAATTTTTTTTTCTATTACAGACAATTTGTATAAATGTGCGAATATGTATTTATTTTATTATTACTAAAATTTATTTTTCTTTGTCTTATACATAAATTATTTTGTTTTATTTGATCAGTTTCATTCTATTATATTTTTTATATAGATTCATATTTTTATTTTTACAAATCATGATATTATTTCCTTTTATTTAAATATTTCTTTATTACTATTAATTTAATATTAATTCAGTAAGTAATAATAAATAATAAAGTCATCTACAAATATACGTTTATTAAAATTACATTGAACTATATAAAACATTTGCCTATTAAAAAAAACACAAGTAATTATTTTTAAAAATAATTCATTTTTTCTAGCTTTTTTTAATCTGTATTTTTTTCTTTAAAACACGTGTATAATAGTTCTTTCTGGATAAAGATTTAAAAAGATATACATTACTTAAAAATATTTATATTCTCATCTGGAATAATAAAACGTTTATGACATACTTTTTTCGTTTTATAATTTTGAACAAATATTTTATTTGTACCTTTGAGTTCTGTCAATTGATTATTTTCAATAACGAGCGTTTCTAATTGGCATAGAACAAATAATCAACAAACAATCCCCTCTTAAAATTTAAGATATTTATTTTCACGATACCTATAAACCGAAAATTGGATTAAAAAATCGTCCATCCACTGTCCGTGGCTTTTTTAATTCCTCGAAAATGGATCATAATTAGTTAAGATTTTGAGTTTGGCTATTGAATTTCATGTAAATTTTTCAAATATTTCGGACTGTCATTAACAGAGATACAGCGGATGTTGTTTTGATGTTCTGCTTTGCAATTTCTGACTTACATTGCCATTCGGTGTCCGAGTAATGTATCGCGTGAATTATTCCCTCGGGCCAACTAGTCAAGTATAATGAATGATAAGACAAGTTTAGGTTGGATAAAACAGTATTCTTGTGTACATTTATTCTCATTAAAAAAAGAGGAAACGGTTAACCTAGATATTAAGAGGTTCCCATGAACTTGGCCCCTTACAATGAACTACAGAAGAAGGCTATTGTTTATCTTCAGGATTTCCTTTACGTATCAACATTATCAGTACGTGTTTTAATTTACCTCAGTTTTTCATCTATGGACTTTCTATGTTCTTCCTTAGCCACGAGGCGCATCCATTCATAGTACCGATGATTTTCTTTCATCTCAATGAGTTTAAATGGATAATTATTCAACTATAATTAGTGTTCATGTAGTGTAACTATTCTGCAATAACTGGACCGTATGGATATACGTTCGATGTTCTTATTCAATGCAGTTATTGGTGCATTCTCGCTCTGCTCTGTATAGCAGTTTCTATAAAATATCATTGAACGTTGAAATGATAAGTTAGTTACATGAGTGCTCTATCAATTACCTGTTAAATCCTGTTTTATTATAAATTTTGATTTAAGTTTATTATTAAACATACATTTCTATATTAACTATTGTATTTTAATATTCAAAATACAAATTAAGCTAAAAATAAGGTGATTAAGGTGGTGGAAATTATGATACTCAATACAATAAAGATCTATTTATTAAAAATTAACGTTACAACACATTAAATAATAAATAATTAAAAGTAATTATGATAATAAATATAAGAAATTATATTAAATACAATTAATGAATTAATAACTTTACATATTATAAATCTATTTTATTCGAGACCAGTTTTATTATTCATAACACAGGTTATCCAATAAGTCTCAATATTTCTTTATCAGTCATATAACATGACCAACGTCAGGACAATCTTAATTTTAGTTTCACACCTCTCTACCATTAATTTATATAATTTTGTAGGCTACTATACCTAAGTCAAATAAACACAGAAAAAAAAAACCTGTAACATTTTAAAATATAATAGTTGTGATAAGTAATGATAGTAAAGTACAGTGTTTGCAAAGAATATATTTTATTATTATATGTTACAGTTACAAAAACAGTTTTATTTTTTGACTTTAGCGCACTTGCTCAGGCTCCACTGGTTCATTACCAGTGATGCGGCGAGAGGGATGCGCTGGGATCTTTGACCTCTGCTCTACCCCTCACACGTGGGGGATAGAGTGGGCTCAGGGATCCTAAGGTCGATTGTGTAAATATTGTATATATTATTTTATTTATTTATTTTTCATACAGATAGTTTGATTATGTTCATCTTGTCTATTCTTTTGTTTGTATATATTTTAAGAGAGTTTTTTTTTATTTAGTTTTTTTTATATTCTTTTTTTATTTATTCTTTTTTTATTTTATTTTTTTTATTTCAGTATGTATGAGATCATTCATCATTTCCCACAACTGTGTGGCAGATTGTAATATCTATCAATAAATAAATCTAATTTTTTTGACTTATAATAGCCTGCCAAGTTTTATAAAATTGTTGAGACTGTGAAACCAAAATTAATATTGTCCTTGATGATGACCGGATAGGCCGAAACGTTGGACATGTTGGGCTGTTGTCTTCAGATCCACGGTCACTCATGAAAAAAGAAAATGCATCGATGTGTCGCTACTGCTGAAACGATTTCCCCGTTAGGCACATTCTTACTAAACGTATTGCTCACGAACCACACCGGTTCTCTTCAGATTTACAGGAAATGATCAGAAAAGACCTCACGACAATATCAAAACATTTTCCCTTTTTAAAAATAGTTATTATCTATGATCACACCTAGTCTAACTCTAATTCCAACATGTATAAATGGATGCATAACTTAATATAGTAATTTACTCACTATGTCAATTCTATTTGTAACTTTATAAAATGTAAATTGTAATTGGTAATATCTAATTATAATTGTAATTGTAAATTTGTAACTTTGCGAACATGTCAGTTGTAATTGTAATTGTAAATTCAGTCTGAATGGCCCTAGTGGTCGAAACACTTGAATAAATAAAAATAAGAAAAAATTTATCCAGTTCTTCACCTGCACTTATATATTTTTATATAATACCAGATCGGCCTGGTGGGCCTTACATGATTGAAATAACAGTTACATTTTTGTTTTGTTTAACAATTGACTGTAGGGGCGGGGGTTAGTCTCGTGGACAAGACACCCCTAATTATTTACAACGCTATAAATATTGAATACTAACGGTGAATTATTAAATAAATGAATATATTAGATAATAATTCTTAAGAAGGGATAAAAATAATAGTTAATAACACAAACAATAACATTCATAGATTTAATAAAACAAATAATTGACTTCTAATGGAAATAAAAAAAAAGAAGTTTATTCGAGAAAAAGACGAAGAAAAAAAACAGTAGCAAGGTCAATAACAGGATAGATAATTATATAAATTATAACAGAATGTCCTGCAGCAGCCTGGGCTTCAGTCTTCGGGTTGTGGTTGGGTTTCCCAGGTTGCTCTTTTAACTGCCTGTAACTGGGAGTGGAACTTACGAACCGTTTCTTGATATATACTCCCACTGATTTCATTGTAGTTCCCAATGCTGTTGGCTATTTCTTAAAAAAACCAAGGGACATCCACTTATTTTGAAACGATTGCAATTATTTCCTTCTTGTAAAGGATGCTGCTCCTGGGGACTTCACAGCCATACATCAGCAGTGGCCTAAATATTGTTCTAAGAATTAGAAGAGTTATTTATGGTTTTAATTAAGATTTCGCCTACGTAAAGTTACTTTTTTCCTATATTGTTATTACTTATTTATACTTTCCCTATTTTTCATCCCACCATACTTATTATTTATACTTATAATTTGTATTACTCTATGTGTTATTAAACCATTTTTATTTTTATTACTCATTACAAAAAATTAGTTATTTATACGGGGTATTTGACGGGTAAATATCAGAAATTGAGGGAAGTACATACTTCAAAAATTCAGTGCGTGAGATTTTAATTCGAAATCGGATTCGAGGTATAATCCAAATTCAATATCAATGTAACCGCAGATACAGTTCATCAGAATAATAAAATTTAAAAATATTGGTGCTTGGAAATAGGGTTCTGCTCAAGGTACCACAAAACTAGCTAGTTGAGGGCTTACAAAGGAAACCTTAGAACCCATTTAAATTCACTATGGCCTCCTTTGTTCATTTCATCCAAACTACGCTTTTATCTCGCTTTCGTTCGCTTTCTTTTCCGCAGCTCTTTGTTCTGTTTCCATTGTACTCACCTCCATGACATCTGACTTGTATATCAGAAATCAAGAGTAATCTACTGTAGCAAGATAATTGTGCCGTCAATGTACCGCCTAATGTCCCCGTAGACAATGACAATCAGCTTTTCACTTGAGGATCGCTCGTGGCTCAGTCTGAGAATCAAATATTAATTAACTAGGGAGATTGTAAGGCTATTATGAGATGATAATACGGATCTAGATTGTCAAGGGATCTTCGCAAGGGACAATATTGCAAAATAAATAACTTCATCTCGCTAGTAGGTCTGAAATTTTGGTATGGCGCTGGTTATCCCTTGAATCCCATGAATAGTCTTCTCTCTCACTATCGGTAAAATAAGTTGGTTGCTTACAGGTTAATCCCCCCTCCTTCTGTATGTCAGAAATGGACCGGTAGGTCTCTTACCCTCTGGTAAAGTAAACAAAATTTGGAAGATCATAGATTGACCGAATGTAGTGTAAAAAATGAATATGGTTCGGGTGCGATCAAATTTCATTAAGATCTACTTTTATATTGGTTAATCTATAATTTTCCAGATTTCTCTCTTCATATTGTGATGATGATCAACTACCCTCATTAAGACTTGAAATACGTTTTGATTATATGATTTACCAGGCTAAAATATATGACGTGTTATGTAACACATAAGTTGAAGTTTTTTATTATAGTATATATTTTCTGAAAAATTTACTCACATTTTTCACTCACATTCTAAATTTACAAAATCTTGCTTTAACAGAATCTGATATAGCATTTGGCGTCTAAAAAAATTAAGACGGAGAAAAGAAACCAGATAAATGAGGATCTTCAGACCAAAATGAATTTTATCCAATCCCTAATTTTGTCTAAAAAAAAAATCGGGACGAATTTCTTTAGCACGAAATAGCAAACTCAAAAAAATATGTCAATCTGTTAAAAGAAGAAGTATGAGTCAAAAAATTTTATACTTATTGCCAAAAATAATTTACTATTCTGTTGCAAAACGATTTTTTAAAAAATAGACCAATGAATTTTGATCTGCAGATTTTTAAATGTTCTAATAATGAATGAATGGAAATTTTTTGGAATAAAAATTTGAGATTTACATGCCACTTGAATCCCTAATCTATGCATATTTCAGTTTGTATGCTACAATTTTTTTATGATCCCTTTCTCTGGTCATTTATGATATATGGAGGGGGGGCCAATAAAAGTTGACCCCTCAGTTCTAATGATGTTAAAACCAACGCCTCAGCTTACAAGGTTACAAGCGGCCCGTACTGTACAAAATCTAATCGCTGTTGGACAGTATGAAAACTGGGACTAAACAGTGAACTACTTATGAAAACATCGTATGAAAAAGGTCATATCATGAATCCGTGGAGGCTGCTCCTTCCAACTCTTAACCGAAGTTGTGGTAGAATAAGAGAATTTTGTGTTATAGTGGGACATTCCATGAAAAATTTATCGCTGAGAAAGGCTGGAAAACTCTGTCCCACCCAATATACTCCCCGGACCTAGCAGCTTCTGTTCTTCGCCTCTTGGGATAAGGCATTTTTTAAAAATGGAATATAAAAATTTCCAACACGCTGGCAAGAAATCATAATTAATGATGATAATGTTAAGTCGGGTCGAATCGTTACAATAAATTTTAGTTCACTTGTTTTATTTTAATGTTCGTCCAAGAGCCCGAAGATAAAAAGAAGTTATTTCACCTCAATTTTTTATTATTTCGATGAAAACTAAATATAGTTAAGAGTTAATGGATGACTCCCAGTCATAATTAGTAGGAATAAAATAGCGGGTGTTTTATAAAGTAGAAAATTAATTAATTAATTACTAGGTTGTACTAAAGTAATTACTTAATTACAAGGTTTGACCTATAACTTTGAACAGACTTAATAAAACCCTGCAAAGTGGGGCGAAACGACGGACATTAAATGGTTAAAAACTATTTGTTCTTTTTTGACCGCAACCATGACCATCTTCTTATATTTAAAATTATACGGTCAACTATATATATATATTTTTATTTATTTATTTATTGATATTTACAACTGTATAAAAATACAACAAGTACATTTGATCATAATGACATAATGATAATGATATGATACAACATGTAGAGAAACTACCCAGTAGTAGAACTCTTTTTTTTTTCCTTTTTTTTGTTTTAAAAAATAATACTTTTTATTTATTGATAAATATTACAATCTGCCACACAGTTGTGGGCAATAGGTAATAGTGATCAATGATCTCATACATACTAAAATAAAATAAAATAAATAAATGAATAAAAAAAAATTAATAAAATAAAAAAAAAACTCTTAAAATATATACAAACAAAAGAATAAACAAAATGAACATAATCAAACTGTCTGTATGAAAAATAAATAAATAAAATAACATAATGATAAAATAATATAGTCTCTAGTCACATTTACACAATCGACCTGAGGATCACTGAGCCCACTCTATCCCCCAGGTATGAGGGGTAGAGCAGAACTCAAAAGATCCCAGCGCATCCCTCTCGCCGCATCACTGGTAGTGAGTCAGTGGAGGCCGAGCAAGTGCAATAAAGCCGCAAACACTCAACTGTAGTAGAACTCTAAAAACATTTTACAATATAAGATCACGAGGCCATTTTCTTTTCAGGCGCCTCGGAGGATTGCCAGAAATAGAACAGGAAGCAAGGTTAGAAACTAGTGGGTTTGGGAGGTTAGGAAGTTTATAATGGAAGGAATGATGTCGGGTTCGGGCTAGATTGGTTACATAAGGAACATTTAGGTCTTTATGTGTGGTTTTATTAGTAACAAAATAAGGAGTATTGAGGATTTTCCGAAGGATTTTAGATTGTAAGGATTGGATACGAGAGGAATTCGAAGGTTTAACTATATATATAAAATTAATGTTTTATTCGGAGCTTTTTATTATTAAAACTATCTAAAACATTAAACAACGTAACAGAAGATCATTTAAAGTGGAGTAAATTTGCTAAAGTATAAGACTTAATAAAGCGGTTTAGGTTCAATTGTTTTTCAAAAAGCAACACAATTTTTATTCAATGTAACAAAAATTCAAATTCTACTTGCAATGGAAACTACTACTCAAACAAACGTCGTATAGATTTTGATCAAATCTCTATTGAGAATAACTAACAGAAGTTCGAGTTGCGGTTTCCATCATATTCACCAAAATAAATTCGCAAAACATCGATTTCTAGTTGTTCGGACAAACCTCTTAGTAGCAAATTAATCTTAGTTGAATGTACTGCAGTTTATTTGATGACGTTTAGCCTCCCAGAAGCAATAGTTTCCGTGATATTCGTCAAAATTAATTCACAAAATATTGATTTTTTCATTATTAGAAAAAAAAAATGCTGCGTTTTTGAAAACAGTATTTCAAGAAATGTGGAGCGCAAAGAGCTCTTTTAGAGCTTAAATTTTAGAAACTTTACGTTACTTAAAAAAATGTAACAAATTGGGTCTCTTTTTAAAGAAATAAATGAATTTTTTTAACTTCTGAAACAGCCATAATTTTGTATACCCCTTACCATATTTGGCCGAGTCACCAATTATGACTCTTAACTTTATATAGTTTTCATTAATCCAATCAAAAATTGGGGTGTGATAACTTGATTTTTTCTTCTCTTGGGCCATTGGAACAACTAATAGACCTTCCGGAATAATATTTTTTCTTCTACTATTTAATACTTTTCTCTTGTAAATATTTTGGTAGATATGTTCGGAAATGATTATTGCTCTATTTCCGTAGTTGAATCTAGAACTGTGGAAGTATAAAGCGGTGAGTTCGTAACGAATCCCTGACAGCTAACGTACTGTGGCACCCAGCTCACAGTTAGGCCCCCCTAGCCTGTTCTTGCTCTTCTTTCCAGGGGCACGTAGACAGTTCTCATATGGTTCCGGTTTTTATCCTTTCAGTAACTGTGTCAGTTTTTGGATTAGAAATAGACAGACAGAAATACCTCACGTGTTCACGCACACGGATTTGCTGGCTGTTCTTCAGAACTTGGAACCGAACAATCAACGTCAGTTAGTACAATTTTATTTATCATTACATCTGAATGTTTTATTTTTTCCTCGTAATAACTTTAAAACATTATATTAGCGGATCTGTTAGCTTCTTACGTTAAGATCATGGCAAACTCGATGATTAATTGGTAAATAGCCTTAATATTTAATTTAATTACTTTTATTTGTATTTATATTATTTTCCTCAATAATAATAATAATAATGAAGGCCTAACGAACCCGAAGGTTCGATGCCGATACCACCAATCGCTCTCTACATACATCCTTCCCCTGCCCCTCCAAACCCAATTCTACTAAATCAGTTTTAACGCAATCCTCACACCTACGTTTTGGAATGCTATAACTTTAATTATATTTCCATTAGTTCAGTGTTGTGTAGCCTTCTAAATTATGTCGTTAATTCATCTTTTTTCGTTCCGAATATTTTAGGTAATACTTTATTTTCGAAAACCTTAAGGCGCTGTTCATCCCTTAGTGTAAGAGGCCACGTCTCGCACCCGTAATGAACAGTGGGAAGGATAATATTTTTGTAAATTCTAATTCATAAGTTTCTGGATAAGTAGTTTTGATATTGAAAAATAATAAGCATTTCCCGTCTTCTACCTCGTTTTTATTTCCCACTCAAATTAATTCATAGTCACACTACCTCTATCTTATTTATTATTATTACTCATTTTATTTATTAATTTTTTTTCTCTTTTCTTCTCTCGTTCCTTTTTCAAATTAACTTGTTTCTTTTTACTATTAGAAGGCAATTGTTTGTTTTATGAAAGTTTACCAATATCATTATTTTTTGTTATTAATTTTACTTTCCTCTTTTATTAAGAAGCATTATTCTTACCTATTTATTTTATTTTTTTAAATTTTAATAATAACATTGTATATTGTTAGGGGTGTCTTTTGTACGAGACTATACCCCTCCCCATAATCAACTGTTAAAAAAAATATATATAATATAACGGTTATATAAACCATGTAAGGCCCACCAGGCCGATCTGGTATAAAATAAAATATATATTATTTCCAACTCAATTCCGTTTTTTCTAGTTACCATAGAACCTAAATACTTTAACCGATCTACCGGTTCAAACATATTTCCTCTTATATCTATATCACTGAAATTGCTGGCGTTTCTACAGCTATCCATATATTCTGTTTTATCCGTACTTACTTCAAGACCTATTTCCTAACTATAGTTTATTAGGGCGGTTGTATTTAGTTCAATAGTTCGCTTGTCTTCACCCAATAATACCAAATCATTAGCATATCCAAGCACAGGTATTTTACCACCCATTATTTTCTTAAAAAGTTTGTTTTATTTTAAAAGAAACAGATGTATATATATTTGGTATTACAATATTTAAATTTAAGAATAATATTCGGTGGGAGGTTATTGGTTTGCTTTTCCTAGCAATGGATCAGCAATCTACAGCTTTTAATCAGCTGTCTAGTCGCCATTAGTCGTTCCTATATTTTATTGCCAGACTCTACGTGCGTTATATGTTGTTTAGACATTTTATTGTTATTTGTGATTAACAGTAATGCATGTACGTTTGCCAAAAATGTGTGGTGAGAGCAGTTTGGTTGGATTAAATTATTATTATGTGGACTTTTGAAAAAATACCAGTCTGGTTCGAGCCACTGCGTCGGCTAAGGTGAATAATATTCTTGTCCCAAATCTATTTGAAAACATTAACTATTTTTATTCTGTTATTTTGTCTTTATATCATTTCTATGATTTGGAGTGAATTAAAATGTAAAAAAATTGGACTTGACGGGGTAACATTGATCATCAATTTTTTTTTGTTTTTTCTGTGGATCATGTCCCCCAACGCCACCCATCCTCTCCAACCAATTGATGTGGCTGTCTACAGGCCTTTGAAGGTTGAGTGGTTCAGTGGTATTAAACTGAACGAAGAGTCAAGGCTCTGGTTCAGAAATGCGCCTAGAATCCTAGCCCCAAAGCCCATCTCGGGCCAACAGCATACCTTCTTAGCGGACATAAAACAATGAGAAATTACCATTGCGAGTTCAAGTTTACCTATTTTAGTAATTTTACCTTTTTTCTTGTCCATTTGAGTTTTTTCCTAGTTTAATTAGAAAGTGTTTTCTGTTAATGTTGACTGAAATTCTATTTGAGTGCCTAGAGCTAATTTTGTTTAATAATGTTTATGATGGAGGAAGCAGGCAACTGGGTTTCATACAAACTGAGCCACTAAGTACCAAGGCTCGATATTATTATGGAATGAAGTTACTTTTAGTATGTCACTGTTTTATGGGTACATTCCTCAATGAAATTCAATAGGACTCCAAGACGTACTGTGCAAATAACGAAACAAGAAAATTAAATTGGTATTAGACCAACTAATATTTTTTTTTTTTTTAGTTTGCTTATTAAATGGAATTTCTTTGATCAAGAGCAGGAAACAAGCGTGTTTTGGAACCAAAATAATTCCTGATCGAAGTAATTCCGGATAGCGGAGTTTTTGTTAATAAAACAAAAAGTCCCCCCCCCCCCAGTTCATGGCGGGCCCTTTCAGGTGACAGATTAAACCTGAGATGTGTAGCTATCGTTTGATATAAGGGTTATTGAAAAATCTTGAAAAATGAGGGAGCTATAGTACCAAATATGCAAAACCTAAAGTACTAAAGTAACTCCAGTTTACAATACTCGAATTCATCCTCCTCCTAATTTGTTACAATAGTATAACGTGTTCTTCATTGCCGCTATATTTATTTCTTTTGTACTTCCAGTCTTCTATGGCGCCACTCGAATTTCAAGCAAGGTTAGCTTAGCATCATTATCAAGAATAACTGGATTGAAAAATAAAAGTTCAAGAAACGGTCCTGATACAAACGCTGGGAATCGCAGATAGAGATCTGAGGGAACCTTGGTTTAGTAAATCCTGTGGGAACGGAAAATTGTACCAAGAAGTTCTAAACCTCAACCAATTGACGTGTATTCTATCAACTTTGAATAAAATATATTATGGGAATTTTAATAAGTTAAATTGAAAATGTTGATTTCTTACTCCTATTTGACAGGGTGGAATATAAATTTTCGAATTAACTGAATAATGTAGATGTAGAAAATTTTATTTTCACAAAAACTTTACTTTTGATAAGTGGGTATATTACCTTTTTTTTATTTATTTGTTTATTAAATAAAGTATAATGAACGTAGTCCGACCAGATAACAAGATCTCTTCATCGGTGCCAAAATAACATACAGAAATGATAAACATAAAATAATAACGTAAGTACGCGTTAGTTAAACATTTGATTATTAGGACGCCGCGACGGTTTATAAGGACTATAAAATATGAATTCATTTATAATAATAAATCTAATGATTCCATTTATAAAATACAAAATAATAAAATGAAAATAAAAATGAAAGAAATAACTTATTAAGTAAATGGTAATTTACAACCAATAAATTAATAATAATGAATCTGATGAAATCCTAAAAAGTATAGTTTGATCTTCATTAAAAAATAAATAAGACAATATATAATATAATATTATACAACATAGTATATACAATATGTATCGTTATATCTAATATAAAGAATATAATTAGGCAAATATCACAATCCCTGTGGATTGCCTTAAAAAAAAAAAAAAAAAATAAAATGCAATACAATGAATGAGCACTAATACTAAAGAGTAAATAAAGACTACAAAAAAATAAATAGTATGACAATATAATAAAACTAAATATATGTAAATTCATATATAAAATTGGATTGAAAAAATCAAAAATACTTTCTTCAAGAGGATCAAGCAATATGAATATTTCACTGCTAAGGATTTTTTAATTCTTTATTTTATTATATAAATAGACAGTTTAAAATTAAACAGTTTGGTTAATATATGACTATGATCACTTATATTTATTTAAGTAATTTAATCATTAATCTAATTTAATCAGTAATTTTTAATTACTGTATAAAACCAGGAAAATGGGGCACTTTGAAAACTTTTGATAGAAACTTTTTTCGGCAAATTAAAGCATTTCAGATATTTTTAAATTTTGAGAGTATTGATAGTGGTCATAAAAAAATTGAATATAAAATAATAATAATAACAAAAATACTACATCTGTTCAAATCCGGCCTGGGGGGTCGTCAATTGAAAACTTTACAATGGTGGGGGTTAGAATAGGTTGGATACCTCTACATAAACCCCTCCCCTATGTATGTCAGAAACGACCAGGATGGTCTTAAAGATTAAATGAAAATTAAATAAATAAACATACAACTTCATTATAAGATAATGTTTTTTGAAATTGGAATGTATAAAATTTTTTAGTTATTATTTTTTTATTGGAGGAAGATAATCCGGGTGGTGGGTGATCAATAAAGGTATCAAAATAGTAAGAGAAAACTCTTTATTGTTAACCAAGGTTTCGCCCCACTTTGTCGGGCATCGTCAGTGCTGTAAGAATGAAGTTCTTCCTCCAACTTCATCAGCTAACAAGGGACTATTTTGTAAGGAACTAGTACTTCTTGACTGACAACGGCTGTGCAAGGAGGTGATTTGTTCATGATCACGATCAACCATCAGGTTTTTTCTCCAATTAAGGAATCCACTTTGTAGAGGCTGAGTGGGTCACAGGAGGGCTCCCGTACCAACAAGGTTAACGGTTATATTCACAAATAATTATCTTCTTAAGTGATAAATAATTATCTGCTACAACCGGATTCGAACCCGAGTTAGTAGCACTTCACCTTAATGCTCTCTAAATCAATAAGTAGGCCTAATAAAAAACAAACCTTTAAGTTATTTTATCGATTTAGGCAGTTATAATTTCCGGCAATGTTTTATTATTAATTAAAAACTAATAGTATAATAATTATTGTAGCGTGTGAAAATCTCTTTTTTATTGCTTTTATTTTCTAGAAGTTCTTAACATAATGTCTTAACAAGCAATAATATTTTGTTTTCTTTCTATAACTGTAAATAATTAACCCACGATAAAATTTATTTTTAATGGTATCAGCTTTATTACTTTTTTATAAACTAGACATTAAATATATTTTTCAAACATCTTAGTAAACTACAAGACTGTTCTCGAATACACATATAGACCTTTGCAACCATTATTAGCCAACATCCTAAGTCGTGACTCGGAATGCAATTATGTCTTTCTCAATGGTGTTCTCCGCTTGCTTCAGTGCATCTTATCGAGTCTCTTGGAGGTTCAAAGCTTTGTGGAAGAGAAAACCGCCGAAACATAAATATGGGAATACACAATAATGTCTTGAAATAGATATTCTTCATATTTTGTATAGCAATATTAGTCTCCACAAATTCTTAACTCAACATTATGTTATCAATGGTGTTAATTATTTATTACAGAGACTTTTTTTCATTTATTTAAGAGATTTTTTTTCATTTATTTATTTATAGAGATTTTTTTTTATTCTTATTTTATAGATTTTTAAAATTATTTGTGTACTTATTTGATGGAGATTTTTTTTTTCATTCATTTATTTATTTTTATTCCTTTTTTATTTTATTTTAGTATGAATGTGATCAATCATCACCTATATAATATCATTACCTACTGCCTACAACTGTGGGCACATTGTGATATCTAT
>NW_027105572.1:644490-649112 GCF_000696795.3 Halyomorpha halys
TACGAGAGTTTAACAGCATTATTGCCGTATTCCAAAAACGAAAGATGTTCTCAATTTGATTTTTTATTTATTTTCATTCTTATTATTCGCAATTCATCAACCGATTTCTACGTTTATTATTACATAAACTTAAACCAAATAGGAAGTTTTGCAAAACGGTTGGTCTCACTGTGTGTTAAAAACAGCCTAGCTCAAAATGGAAAAGTCATACGAAATTACATACTTAATGTTAGTATATGCTTGCCTAAAAAAAAATTTTTTTTTTATAATCATTTATTTATTGTTATTTATCTGTATAACATATAAACAAGTAAATTTGCTGTAGGTGAGATAGTGACATGATACAAACATATGGAGAATCTACCCATTGATAGAACTCCAATAACATTTCTAGAAGAGAAGATCTCGAGGCCATCTTCTTTTCAGACGCCTAGGAGGATTATTAGGTAATGAAGGAGAAGCCAGGTTAGAAAAAAGTGGATTTGGGTGGTTGGAAGTTTATCATGGAAGGAATGGTGTCTGGTTTTGGTCAAATCGGCAAGATATGGGACATTGAGATCATGATGGATGACTTGATTTGTGACAAAGTAAGGAGCATTAAGGATTTTACGAAGGATTTTGGACTGTAAGGATTGGATTCTGGAGGAATTTGATGGTTTAGTGGAGCCCCAAAGCTCAACTCCGTATGTCCAGATAGGCTTTATAATAGTCATGTAGATCAGTATTTTGTAATGGATTGGCAATTTAGACCGTTTGTCTAGTAAATGTTGTAATAGTTGAAATCGACGAGCAGTTTCCTGTCTTTTCAGTCTTGTATGAGGATTCCATATCAGTCGTTTGTCGAGATGTAGTCATAAGTAACGGATTTGTTCGACAGGAATAAGTGGGGTATTATTAAAGGATACTGTTGGGGAAGAGGTCATTGGTTTACGACGAAGGGTAAATGTGATTAGGTGGGATTTATTGGAATTAATTTTAATCCTCCAATTTTGGCACCATTTTTCAAAAAAAAAGAAAAAAAGTTAATTACTAATTTATTTCCTGGTCCATATTTATACATTTTTTATTACTTTTAACAATGAAAAATTGTTAATTATTTCAAATAAACAAAATTAAATTAAATTTAAATTTACGGAGACGATCGTCAGGGTTGCGGTAAAAAGAGAATATAATCAACAACTATTTATTTTCCGACGTTTCCCCTCGCTTTTTAGAGCTTCATCAGGGCTGTTTCAGTTGAGGTCAATTTTGAACTTTTTTTTTTATCCCTCTTCGTTGCCTCTTCTGGTGGCTCACCGATGGCGGGCGGTCAGGCCCTTCCCATTGTGAAATGAGTGGGACCCACCACCTCCTTCCACCTGTAAATAAACTCCTTGAAGAAGGGATAGGGTAATTCTCTTCTTCCATCAAACGGGAAATGTCCGACTCGGCGAAGGCGCAAATCCCAGTCTTTCTCGACAGCCTGGCTCGGTGTCCTTCCATGGCGGAGCAATCTACTACTTAGAAATTTGAACTTATAAGGCCAACTATGTATATAAAATTAAATTTAATTTCTTCCTATTTGATAAATTTAATTTGTTTATTTATTGTTTTATAAAAATTGAGCATTTAGGTTAAGCCCTGTTAAGCTATTTCTCTGATGATAAGGCCTACAATATCAGCTTGATTGAACATTAATATACTGATATTTCGTATATAGGTGAGTTAAAGTAAAAATAATCATAGATGATCGATGTATGAATTGTGAAGGATAAAAATGGAGATAAATAAAATAAAAAGAACTGAGAACCTTCTTCTTTTTTTCGAATTTCGTACTAAAGCTTCCGTTATAAAAAATTTAAACCATTCTTAATATAATGCTGATTTAAAAATCTGTGGAAACTATCATTGTTATACAATATATGAATAATTTCTATTTACAGATATTTTTGTGTATTATTTGTGTAGCGGTTTTCTCGGTTCCATAAAGTTCTGAATCTCCGTGAGACTTCATAAGACTTTATGAAGCGAACTTTGCTATTTGGACCGAAGAAACATCAAAACGTATTTCTTGTATTAAACTTCAAAATTTTGCAAGTTCATGAAATTCCTTTATTACTGCATGTATGAAAGTAAAATAAGAAAAAAAAACTATTCTATAATAAATATAATATATTTTGTTTTTCCATAAACCTCAATTTTTTTTTTGTAATATAAATTTTTTAGTAAGAATATAACGATAGAATTCTGTTCAAACTATCTAGTTAAAAATACTAACATAATTATTAAAATATGAATGAATAAACCAGCTCCTTTGTCGGTGCAAAAATAGTATGAAAATGTTTTATTAGTTCTTATATAAAAATCAATAAAATAAAAAAAATATAATAAAAAAAAGAGAGAGAGAATTACCTCTTTATCTCAATGTGAGCTGCAATTTCCTCTTCTTAAGCGTGGACACTAACCCGTGACGTCAGGGTTAGTTGAGCTTCAACAGCTTCTCCATTATATTCTTGTGTGTCTTCAGGTGGTTACATGTAAACAGTGAATCATTTTGTTTTAAACTAATTTTAATCTTTTTAATGAAGTGAAGAACCTCACTAAACTATACAATTTCTTTCGTATCCTAACCTTACAATCCCTTCATAAATAAATCATTCATTAAGACGTTAATGTCCCGTGTATTGTCAATCTAGCCCAAACCAGATATCAATCCTTCCATTCTAAAATCCCTAACCACCTCAACCCACTAGTTTCTAACCTTGCTTCCTCTTCTATAGCTCATAATTCTCCAAGGAGCTTAAAAAGAAGATGGCCTCAAGACCTTCTAATCCATAAACTTTATTGAAGTACTAGCAATGGGTAATTTCTCAATGAATCTTTATCATGTCATTGCACTATTCCTATCATGTATACTTTACTTTAAGTATAGTTGTAAATTTCACTGCATGAAGAAAAAAAAAAGATATATAGAGAGTGATATAAATTAGTCTTTTAGAATGATAGTTGTAATTTTTTGAATATGATGCTATCACATACTATTAGAAATAATAAAAAGATCTATTAGTTGTTTTTTTTCATTATAATAAAAATACTAAACAACAAACATTTATCGGGTCACTTACTAATATATTAGGTTTTATCTAAGTCTACATATATTAGTATACATAAAAGTAAAGGTACACTCAATTTTTTTGTTTCATTTTGAAAATCAAAAATTTTATTCTTTTACTTTTATATTTTATTTTTTTATTCATAAATATACATAATTGTAAAAAAGAAAATTATAAAATTAAAAAAAATAAGCAATGAAAGAATCCTTTTTTGACAGTCAAAAACGTATTAGCACAGTTTTAATTATGTACGCAATATTTTATAAATCATGTATACTTTACTTTAAGTGTAGTTGCAAATTTCAATACAAAAATATATATACAATCGTGGTATTGACGAAACATTTTGCGTTATTTCTTGACGAATTTGACGACATAGTTTCCTTGAACATTTATTTTATTTTTTTCTTGTTTTCAGGTCCAATAAATTAAAAGGTAATATAATTCCACTATTCATATCAAACAATATAAAAAACAAATCTATTTAATTTGTTTGTAAACCTAGAATGGTTGTCAATGTTGTAAGAAAATGAATTTACATATTTAAAGCTGGTATATCCTTAAATCAAATCGACTGGCCTAAAGTACTACTTTATACAATCGATTTTTTCAAAAATTGTCAAAAACATTTTGATTCAACTCAGTATAATAATATTAAATGTTTTTTTTATTCCAGCAAGGTCTTATCCATATTAAAATAGTATGAACGATTTTAAATTACGATTTTTCAAAACAGTCCTCTAAATTACTTTTAATTTTGTTTGTTTAAAATAATTAATCTAATTTTATTTTCTATTTTTACGTGTAATTGATTCTTCTGTTCATTTCATATATAAAACTCTTTGTTATTTTCTTTTTCAATATACTTATTGTTGTACATCTTACTTTTATTTCTTTTTGTTCATTTTTATATAATTTTATAAACTTAAATATATAAAAATTATAAATTATATTATATAAATATATAAAAGTTATATCTTCTATTGGATGAGTTTCATTCATGCAATTTAGATCTTGTGAATGACAATTACTCTTCTTTGTTTTAATTATTATTTTACTTCATTACATCCAATAACAACGTTTCGTGGTCGTCACCCCATTATCAGGTATCTGATTACATATTTAATTCTTTAATTATTAATATTTATATCACTGACAACAGTGTGTATATTGTTCACATTTTAAGACTAATAAGGAGAACATAAAATGTAATTTTAAAATATATATTTAATTAGAAACCTGATCATGGCATGACAATCCTGAAACGTTGTCATTGGATGTGATGAAAGAAAATAAAATAAATAAAAACAAGGATGAGTAATTTGTAACTTGTAATTACATAATTTTATCTTCGTTTAGATTATTGTCATATTAATATCTTTCATGATCAGCATTTTTTTTAGTTTCGTATCTATTTTACCTAATGAAGACCTGTAAAGTGGACCGAAACGTCTGAAAATAAATACTTGAACAATTTTTTTTTTCCTTCTGACCGCACTCCCGTCCATCTCCTTCATATTCAGTTAGAGT
>NW_027105572.1:649232-652357 GCF_000696795.3 Halyomorpha halys
ATGTATATATAGTATCATACAAAGATTAATTTCAACTCGAAGTATGGTGGTAAGTGAAAGTTTTGTTTTAAGCATACCATTTTTTTTTAAATAATATTTTACAATTAAGACCTATCTAATTGCTACAAATGATATAATGTGTTGATTTTAATTGCTATTGCGATATTTTTTTTTTTTTGTAAACGAATCCTTAGTGGCTAAAGTAGCGTAAACTCGGTTTTCTATTGTACATTTATAACAATATCCAAAAAATCCTATTTGCCTAGAAGAGGAGAAGCGCTCTGAAGAGAGCATATTATAGATTAAACAGTGCATGAAGTGAGCCGTGCCAAGGCGGGCTCTCTGCAGTGCCGCTTTCTATAGAAAGAAATCATATTTTTATGGCGAAAGGCCTTCTAGATTTGTGGTCACGCTCATGTAGGCATATCTGTGAAAATTAACGACGTCAGTCTTGATAAAAAATCCAACCCGCGTTTGTTTTCTGAACTGGGTGAGATTTATTTTGTTACTTAAACTGTTTTGAGTACTATTAAAGTACCCAAAAACTTGAATTTTGGACGCTTACTAGTACGTGAGAATTAGTGATTGCTTACCCTGTTAAAGGACCCCTATACTGTCAATCGGATTGACAGAGATAGATGTTCAGATTGAGCGCGAACGGGAAATACTGATGGATTATCAAGAAAAAATTTAAATTCAATAATTTAAAAATTGATGTGGTGGAAGGCTAAAGTTCTTTGTTTATAACAAGCTTGTCACTTCATTCTTGGAGGTAAATCCAAAACGATTTGGTGCACTGGGCGCATCACAGAACTTTCACTTACTACTATGTCACTTACTAAAAGTCATATAGTTCATATAGTAAAGTTAGGGTTTCTCCAGGTGAAAATAACGAATATCATCTTTGCTCCAGTCAAGAATATAACAGCTTAGTAAAAGATAACAAAGCCGTTAACATATGAAATGGATTAGGCGGTCTCAGCTTTTTCCGATTCGATTCCTGACTATTTTTTTTTTTTTATGCCTTTAGTTAATCATCAAATTGTTTATTATTTTTTATATAATAATAATTTTTTTTTTTAAATACTTTTTTATTTATTGATAGATATTACAATCTGCCACACAATTGTGGGCAATAGGTAATGGTGATGAATGATCTCATACAAACTAAAATAAAAGAAAATAAATAAATGAATGAAAAAAAAACTCTCTTAAAATATATACAAACAGAAGAATAAACAAAATGAACATAATCAAACCATGTGTATGAAAAATAAATAAATAAAATAACATAATGATAAGATAATATAGTCCCTAGTTACATTTACACTCTAATATATAATATTTACACAATCGACCTGAGGATCCCTGAGCCCACTCTATCTCCCACGTGTGAGGGGTAGAGCAGAGCTCAAAAGATCCCAGCGCATCCTTCTCGCCGCATCACTGGTAGTGAGCCAGTGGAGGCTGAGCAAGTGCGCTAAAGCCGCAAACACTCAACTTGAGTGGAGAATCTGACCATTGCCAGAACTCCAAAATAATAATAATAATAATTGAGGCTTGGAGAACCAGGAGGTTCGATGCTGGTACATCCTTCCAGTGACGTACCTAAATTTACTAAATCAGTTTTCACGCAGTCCTTCCATTTACTGTTATTCATTTTCTGTAAGAAGCCATTTTTCTTATCCATAAAGAACTGTGGAAAGGATAATAGTTTAGTAAGTTGTAACTTTTTTTTTTTATAAAGCTTATGGATTACTCGTCCCTTCGCCAAGCAATTTCGAAATTGAAAAATAACATGCATTTCCTTCCTTCAACCTCGCTTTTTAAGATAGATGATACAGAATCACATAGTTTTAAATTCGATTATTCTGTATATATCTATATTATTTTTATTATTATTGCTAACAATGAAAACTGGTTCAAATAAACCAAATTACAACAGACTACTGCAGTGAGGATAAGGATTAGCTCATTTAATTGTTAATTAACATGCCGATATTAATCAAAATCGTTCCAGCCATTTTTTGTAAAAACCTTAAAATTGTATATAATCGATTGTAGGAAGGGACTTAAGGAGTCGATTTTACCGACAACGTTGTTACCACATCACCAGGTGTAAATATTTAATTTAAACATTTTTATTTTATTTTTGGCCTGTCCTCCATTGAGGACCTATATTGCCAAAGAATATACTGCCTTTTTGTTCAATTTTTAATAGAAATGTTGTCATTTATTAAAAAAAAAATTAAGTACAACTAAAACATATATATCTTTATTAACTGTCACCCCACATATCTATGCATCATTTTGAAATGTTATTGATAATTAGCCTTAAACACTTCATCTCATAACCGTATTTTAATATTTTATTTTATTTTTGTTGCAGGTAAGTGATACTTCTTTTAATTCGACCATTACCAAGCCCGACGTTCTAATAAAGAGTAAGTAAATTTTTTTCATTATCAGCAATATTTAAAAGATCAGTCAAGCTGGAAAGAATTTCAAAGTATCAATCAAGGCATCTCCGAATATGCTGTTCAGTATAATGTTGTCAGCATCATTCCATTGTATTTTCATCAAGTTAGTTCAACGAATAAATATTTTAAACACAATAAGATATTATTGTTATAGTTTGTATCTGAATATTCAGTTCACTTATGTTATTAGGGTTATTCATGATTTTTAGTTTAACATGTTAAAGTGTATTAAATGAAGAAATATTTCATTCTTTTAGCGCGTTATATCATTTGAAATAGTTGAGACTCTGTTGAGGTCTGCTAAATGGAGAGTGAAGCCTGGCAGCACACCAGCCGAACTCCTCACAATTCTATACTTTTAACATTTACATTTTTATATCCTTTAATAATACCCCACTTATTCCTGTCGAACAGATCCGTTACTGGATTTTTGGTTTCTGGACAAGAAACTGCTCTTAGATTCCGACTATTGCAACATTACTAGACAAACGGTCTAAATTGCCAATCCATTACAAAAGACTGATCTACATGAATATTATAAGACCTATCTAGACATACGGAGTTGAGCTTTGGGGCTCCACTAAACCATCAAATTCCTCCAGAATCCAATCCTTACAGTCCAAAATCCTTCGTAAAATCCTTAAT
>NW_027105572.1:661262-668059 GCF_000696795.3 Halyomorpha halys
AAAAAAAAAAAAAAAATTATTTTTTTTAACTTTTTACATTTAACATAACAACATGAGTACTCCTATTAATAATATATTTTGAAAAAGTATTTATAAAAATATATGGCAGGCCATTTTAAATTTCTTAATTTTAACCAATAAATGGCAAAATGGCCTGCAATTATGTTAATGACCAATATTTTGTCAGTCATTGTGTAATAAGATTTAAAATGGCCAGAATGGCTGAAACGTAGGAATATTAAGATAATTAAAAAGTTTTTAGACCAAATGGATGTTTGTTTTATAACTACTAAACAAATCTGTCTTATACAAGATTTTTCATTATATATTATTTTTATTTTTAATTATTGCTACATGAGGTCTGAGAGGGACCTCGTAGTGCAGCCAGCTATTCTCACAGAAGTCGCATCCATGTTTTATTCAAATATCGACTGTGAGTGGTGCCTTTTATTTTCTATAGAGCCGGACTCGCAACTCCTCTCGCCGCTGTATATTTTTATATTCATATAGTCGGTTATGGGCATTGCTTAAAACAACTTCTCCTGTCTGAGCTCCGGGTAAGGAAAAATCGTGGTGAGAAGTCTTAGGCTTGTCTCGACACAGCGAATTCGTAACATTATAACGTCCGAGGGTTTCTTCAGGGCCCCAGTATTCGAAGAAAAAAATACTCAACGAACAGACGGGTGTGCATGACTTGTTTTTTTGAAATTAAATACAAATATAAATTTATTCTGGAATAGCTACTAGGCATCATGACACAGATCTTATAGAACGTCCACAGAAAGTTTAAAAAACAAACTAAATAAGGAATCTCTTAGGTTACGCTGGGTCAGTACCCTGAGTCAGTACCCTAACCTAAGCAGTCTAACCTTAATGTTTAAAACTGTTTTTCCCTCTAAATGGCAAGCTTATTTGATTATTATTTCCCGGCAAATATCTACATATGACTATATAATTATTATAGTATGTATATATATATATATATATATATACTATTATATAAGTACTTATACTATACCATAATATATGACATATATTTATACTAGTGATATTTTACATCTCTTATGAAATAAAATCAAAAAAATGTTCAGTGTTACTAAGAACATAAGAGAGATATCAAACAATCACGTACTAGATATTATGAAAAATATTTTAGAAAAATTTATTAATACAAATAATGTAAAACAATATTGTTATTTTCATGATAAAAGAAAATTTTAATGCTTTTATAGGAATGTTATAATTTATTTCACGTATCTAAATTAAAAATTATATAGTATATATAAATAGTTGACCGCATAATTAAAAATATGAAGATTTTTAATAAGGACTTCTAACCCCCCTAACCACCCCACTTTTCAGAGCTGTTCAAGACGATAGGTTAAATGATAACCTGTAGCGGTAACCTGTTTAGGTTAAAGTAACCTCTAACAGTAATCTGTTTAACCTATCGTCTTGAACAGTCCTGATGAAGCTCTACGAAGTACGTTTCGCCCATCGGACAATAAATAGTAAAATATATTTTGTTCTTTTCTGACCGAAATCCTAACCATCTTCTTCATATTTTAAGAGTTATTTACTATTTATAAATAATTCTTTTGAAATAGAGGATTATTAGACATTTTTATTAATATAATAATACATTTTGTTAAATACAAATAATTAGTTAATTTTATTCCTTCAACTATGTTTCAAAGGGTTTATTTGTCAAAAACTTTATTATATTTATTTTCAGGAATCAATCCACATCCTTTATCTACCACTTTATTCATTAAATCATCTGAAGAACGTTTCGGACTCCTTTGACCATTATCAAGTTATTATTAATTTGTGGAAACGTGTCATTTTAAATTCAAAATCAGTTTTATAATTTCAGAGAGAACTGAAATTTTATATGTAAGTGGGCAGAAGGAAAGACATGCTATTGAAAAGGAAAACATTGTTTTAAAAAAGTAATAATGAAGATAAGCTTGTTAATTAAAAAAAAAAAAAAAAGAAGAATTATGTTCATTTGAGAATATTTAAAAATGATTTTTAATTTTAAATGATACATGCCCACAAATTTGATAACTGGCAGAGGAGCCCAATACGTTGTTCAGATAATAAAAACAACAAAGAAGTGGATAAAGGGTGTGAATGGAGTTCTGAAAATAAATATAATATAATACATTTTGTAGGTAAATAACATCTATTTCATCATTTTTATGTGAAATAAGTGATTTTAGTATTTGGATTGTAAATTTATTAAATAACATTAAAATAGCTTTTGTTAAGAAGCCGGAACAATGGAGTCAAAATAATAAATATGGCAATTTTTGATATATTACGCTAGTGAAAATTTGCAAAACATGTTTTTTTAAGCATTCAAAGTGGATTAAGTTTTAAAAGGCTTAAAAAAAATTAATAATTATTTTTTAACGTAAATAGACAGTACTGATTGAAAAGAAAAAATACTTTCATTTATTCTGTATTATTAGCCGGTACCACACTCTTATCAAGTGGACCTGACAGTGGCTTCTCAGAATCCAAACACGCAGTCTGTTTGTTTGTTTATTGGCGCGACAGACTGTGGAGGTACAAGGCCTCGAGCGCTCGATTCTTGACGTGGTTTTCATAGGGTGGATCCGTCACTCCCATGCCTATTTTTGTGAGTGCCGCCCATTGGCTGACAGGCCTCACAAATGCTCGTGGGGAGGTTGTGAGTGAATATTATATAGTTATAAGCTTGAAAAATCCCAGATATACGGCCGGGGACTCGAACTCTCAATCTAAGGGTTGGCAGTCAGGCGCGTTACCACGCTGCTACCATCACCCCCCAAATAATAAAGTAGTTTATTATTATTTATTTATCACCCTACCCTGCCTATTAGACAATACGGATGTTCGCAGCAGTGGGTGCGAATGACAAACATTACATAGCTGTGCACACAGCTTGCTCTTGCTACAAAATAAATCTTGCTCTTCCACTGAGGCCTTGCTGGTGCAGCTTATTCTCTCCTACCCACGGAGAAGTGAGTAAAGCCCACAGCCTCCTTCCACCCATACTCTCAAAAGGTCTCAATAAAGTAGGTTATAATATATATAAAAGCGACCAGCGAAGCTCCATCAATAAAGGGTTTTCTACCATTACGTTACCATCCCCAAACCATACTTCCTTTCCCCCCTTGCTCTCAAGACAGTTTGTAATTGCTTTTGGTGTCGGTGGTCTGCCGTCTTTATTAAATTAGAATGATACTCTTGGTCCTAGTGGTTTCATCGTCAATTCACTTCCGCTTCCTATCATTTCATAGTAAATCGATCACATCTATTAAATGTTTACCACACGTGTGCTGGAGAAAAATCTCAAGTAAATATTAGTTATAAATATATTTTAATTGTTAATTGTTATCGTTATAATCCACAACCAAAACCCTATCTGTGTAATGTGGCTATATTAATATCTATGCATCTTTACTGTTAATTGTGATTAATATAATAGAGTTTACTGCGTTTGATGAGTACTATTGTTGAGGCTAATTTAAATTCAATAGGACTATTAAATACATTACTGAGCCAGTATAGACGTGAGCCTACTTCTTTATCTTCCCAGCAATAGCATCCAGTATTGTTACAGAAATACTTACCTTTCTTTGACCTATCAGAATAGAGCATCCTCTCTCCAATCAGAGTCACCACCTCAGTAAATAGTCGTGATACACTGTATTGTATTTTATAATATTTAATATGTACTATTAGTAACCGTCAAATATATTTACGGAAATTCATTTTTATCATTTATTTTGCAAATTTTATCAATCGATAAATTAATTACTAATAAAAGTCGATAATTTTACACAGTTTATTGAAGCTCTCCAAAGCCAGGTAACGATTAGAAATCCACTGGGCGGTAGAGAACTGTTGGCCTCGATAGTTTTTTCAGGTCATTTTGTGGTCGTTACTTCACTTGGCGATGTTTCTCGTTGACACCAACGCCCGTTATGGCAGCTCAGATTGAACTAACTGTTACTGAGTGATATCTCTGCCTAACCAGGGGCATGTATTGTCACAGTTTGATATTGAAAATTTACCATAATCAATGAATGGAGTCAGTGAATCGAAACCAATACCGTCAACCGGCAGTGGACTGCAACACCGAAAACGTGATCGAAATTATCCTAATTGTTGAACTTTATATTTAAAAAGAAAAAAAAGGAGTGTTTTCCTAATCTACTGGAAACCATCAGTTAAGAATGTGCCCAAAATTAAAACATAATTAATTATGTGGGGAAACTATCAAGTTATAGGGTGTTTCACTAAAAAAATATATACATCAATATTACATAATTATATAACAATAAGGCTATCCGTCGTTCTACGACGCATCAAATAGCGCAACAAAAAGCGTGTAGATAACAAAGAAACGTAACAATAATTAGGAATATAGGAAAATATAACTCATATTGTCATACAACTCATATATATAATTTCTAACAGACCACTAAAAAAAATAATAAATAAAATTTGAAATTAATTTATACATATATAAAAAAAAAAAAAAATCAACCCAAGGAAGATCAGGGATGCAGTACTTTCTAAGAAAGTATTGTTACTAGAATGGTTGTCCAAGGAGATGGTTTTGTCAGAATCATGCTCGGACCCCGATTTTTCTTCAATTAAGAGTACCCACTTCAAGAGGCTGGGTGGAAATGAATTAATAATTAGCTCTCACAGGCAGATTCGAACTCGATCATTGGAGTTAGTAGCAAAGTACCACTGGTATATGTTCAATCGAGCTGATAAAATCTTAGTCAAATAATCGACCTAATTAATTATGTGTGGAAACTAACAAGTTATAGAGTGTTTCATTTAAAGTATATATATTGATATAGATTAGTAAATATGACGACTTAATTTTTTTCAATAGCAAAAAAAAATGAATAAAAAGAAATTTCAGATGGAAATAAGCCTATCCGTCCTACAGATAGGCTTATTTCGTCATTAAGCATATAGCGGGGCTCTTAGTAAAGTTGGCTATAAATATTGAAACTTCGTGTACCTTCTGTCAACACACATTAATATACGGCTTATAATAGATTTTCGGCGTTTTTCCACGTGCAGTATAGATAAAGTGTATAGATAACAAACAAACGTAACAATAGTGAGAAATAGAGGCAAATATAACTCATATTGTCATACAACTCATATACACAAAAAAAAAAAAAATTGAAATTAATTTATACATATAAAAAAAAAAAATCAACCCATGGACGATCAGGGATGCAGTACTTTGTAAGGAAGTATTGTCACTAGACCAACAGTTGTCCAAGGAGATGGTTTGAGCGGAATTTTAGTACTGACTCATCATTCTGAAATCACGCTCAATCCCAGATTTTTCTCCGATTAAGACCCCCACTTCAAGAGGCTGGGTGAAACTGAATTAATAATATCTCTCACAGCCAGATTCGAACCCGATCCCTGGAGTTAGTACCAAAGTACCACTGGCCTCTGTTCAATTGAACTGATAAAACAGTGTAATCAAAGCGGAAAACACATTAAAATTTATGTTATATTATATTTTACCGTATTTTATGGCTTGGCTCATACTGTATTTTAGTGATGTAACTAATTATGTAATTAAAAAAGTTACTTTATGAACTACTTTTTCCAAAAAAAATTATATTAATTTTAATCTGTTCCCAAAGCACTGACATATAGCAGCATACCTATTTTTCTCATATCACGAAAACTATTCCAGCGAGCAGAGAAACATTTGTTAATTCTGTTAATGCAGAATAATATGAAAATATTAATCCAAGGAGTATGGAGTCCATTACATGAGGTATTTTATTCGATTACTTTGTATTTTTCAGACCTATCCTCCCTCCAAGTTTATTGTAATTGATGTATTTCTTTCCTGCTTTCTTCCTTCATCTATAACTTGTTTTATGTTAAACATTAGGTTTATTTTTAATTACATTATTCACTGAGTTCTTTTTGATTTCCTCGATATCTTAATCATGGCCTAAATAAAGTAACAACGTAACAATTAGGCTAATGTTAAGTTTCTTAGAATTGAAATTACAAAAATAAAAATATTTATTTGATAATAAGTAACTAATGATTTTTGTATATTATCACCTAGCTATAATAGTCGATAAATCGAACTTGTACTCACAGCCAGACCTACCTTTTCTTATTACCAACGTCCTCAGTAAATTCATGATTTCCAACTTGCCTTCTTTAGATGTCCAAAAATCTTCATTTTTTTTCTCATGAACATGTATTTTCGGTATGTCTAATTGGGCGTTTTTTTTTATAAAATTTAATTTCACATTTAATAAAAAAGAATTATAAATATGACTACTAGTAAGGGAATTATCATTTTAAATATGTCAAAAAAGTTGCATTTTTTTGTTACTTTTTCCTCGTAAAGTATATACTATTTGTATAGTGCGTTTTTATAGGGAATTTAATTGAGTACCTAATGTAATAAAATAATTGTCTAAATCTGACCACAGAAGGGAGTTATCAATGAAAATGATTCAAAATCTTAATTTTTTTAGGTAATGATTATATTATATATATATATATATAAATATATATAACTTAGGTATCGGCGAAAGCAAGATGTCAACAAAGAGAAGAAGGAATAAGATCTGACACGCTTGGACTGCTATAACATACTGGCTTTATTGGGTTCGGTACATCTATTTATATACATTCGACCAGCTGATCTTCTCAGTCAGCTGACATCGAAGTAACAGCTGACTTAGACCATAACTTATATATATAGTACTCTTGCTATAATTAATCCCGCC
>NW_027105572.1:668109-698650 GCF_000696795.3 Halyomorpha halys
GTAAAAGAAGTTAAGTTCAAAAACACAGGTTTAACCAAAAAAGAATTAATAAATTAGTGCCTTTGTACACTCAGTTTTATAAAATTTAATTGCACACATTACAACAAAAAAGAATTAGGTAATTCAAAATTAAAGTAAAGAGGTCTCTCAGTTTTCTAGCCATCTCTCTTTTTTCCTAAATTATTCAATCATGAATGAGAAACTCATTGCTGTGAATGAATCACCCAGATCTGTACCCTGAAAAGACCCACTAATGTCACCCCTTGTTGGTTGCCTTAGTTCAACTTTCAGACATTCTTCCTGAAGGAGACAACACAGCCCCCTCCTGGGTACAGAACGGACCTTCTCAATGTTCACAGACCCTGCAGTGGACTACGTGACGTGACCTTACACAGCTCCTACTTCGTGACTTTCATATCGTATCCTGTAGAGAGATCAGTCAGAACCTGTTAGTGCTGTTAACAGCTGCTCCGATTAAGACAACTATTGTACCCGCGGGGAAAAGTAACACTGTACTTGCGTGAAAGCAGGGCGTTCTTTAGCGAGCCGGAGGAGAGAAAGAGGATCTTGTCTCATCATTGTGTGCCGTATCAGTCCAAGAATAGTCATCGAGGCAGGTTATAGATGCATTTATGTGTTTTATTTCTTTAATCCTAGACCACGTAATGCTATAGTTGTATCCATTTGATATTAAAATACTATTTCATATCGACCTCCAAGCTGTTCTTAGATTTTCCCCGTAGACTTAGTTACATTTTTAAATATGCATCTCTATTCCTATGCAATAATTTTACGCTTTATTTATTATAATTAACTCTAATTTCAAATTTTATTTATTAATAAATATTACAATATTGGACAATAAGTAATATTCATTGTTAAAGCCACCTCAAATTGACTATGTCTTTCTGTTCGAAATCTTTAAAGGAACAAAAAACACAAGCTGGCTCCGATATAAACATTTATTTGGCTAATCTGACAATAGAAAACATAGACAAAATATAAACAAAAGAGTTGGAATAAAATAATTAATAATAATAGCTTAATAAATTATGAAAACAAAAAGAAACAAATTTACGAAATCGATAGATATATTTAATAAATACTGGTCGACGGTCCCGAAGATAGAACCACTCCAATAGCTTAGAGGAAGATAGCTTTCTGTCGAGTTGTGTAGGTCGCCGTTCCGTAGTTATAAACACCGCTGAAACTCTCAAAGTTGGTGGGCCAACGTCTATACTGGCTCATCAACAGTCGCAATGCACAAAAGTCAAAATGGCCACAGTGGCACTTATTGAGGCAGACAAGGTCTGTTTGTTGTAATGAATTATACGAGCCGACTAATTAACAACAACTCATATTCCAATCAAAGCCCAGAAACGCAGAAAAGGTATTCCAGATTGTAATGTTGACTAAAACATTCAAAATGTCCAATAAATAATACAAAATGACAGCAGACAGGGCTGGTAATAAACTATCATGGGCGCTAATTAGCGTCAACTGATTTAAAAATGAAGATAGTCGGCATGTTGCTAAGTTTTTATTTTTACACTATGTTACCTTCATATGTCTTTCGAGGAAATTAAAATGGAAATAATATCTGTTTTATGTCTTATCGACTAATTTTGACGTTTCAGACTGCATTAAACTTAAGGTGCCTTAATATGTTTTCCAATGTCCACACAAAACTATTCATTTTAAGATCGTACGCTTACAAATCTATTTATTTTAACTTTTCAGATTACGAATATATTACGCTGGTATAACCAATATGATATACATTATACAAGGCGACAAAAGTAAAAAAAATCGTGTCTGTGGTAGTACCAGAGTCCAAGAGGAGAATAAAGGTACTTATCTCACCCCAATTTTTGATTACTTTAATAAAAAATGGCGGTTGTTTCAAAACAATAAAAACAAATTTTCATTCGGAGCTCTATATCATAAAAAGCAGCAACAAAACAAGAAAACCTAAGAGAATGTCATTTAAAGTAGAGTAAATTTTCTAAAATATGAGCCCCAATAAAGTTATTTACGTTCGATAGATCTCGAGATATAGCTTTTTAAAAAGCAACATTTCATAAAAATGTTGTATGGAACGTACTGAAAGATCAGTTAATTTATTCTGAAAAATCGACACCTCAAAATCCAGATGTCTATTAGCACTCAAATTAAAGCTAGTTTAATGAGCTATAAAGTAGATTATGACGTTTATTTTCCTAGGAGTAGCACTTTTCATGATATATGCTAGAATAAATTTATTTATAGTTGTTCGGACAAATTTGCATTTGCCAAATTTATATTCATATGTGAATATCATAAAAACTACTACTCCTACGTAGATAAGTGTCATAAACTACTTTATAATAAGTCTTATGGGTCTAGAGGTATATTTTTTCAAAAATCAAACATTCTATACGAACAACTAGAAATTAACATTTTGTGAGTTTATTTTGTCAAATATCATAAAAACTACTATTTCTACAAAGATAAACATTATTAACAACTTTATAGAACATTTAATTAGCTTTGATTTGATTGCTAGCAGATATCTGTACGTCCAATGGTTTCTGAAATAAAGATTTTCATAAATCAAACTTATTGTCCGAACAACTATAAATCAAGTTATTTTAGCAAATATCATGAAAACTACTATTTACGGAGGTAAAGATCATAAACTACTTTATAGCACATTAAACTAGCTTTAATGTGAGTGCTAATAGACATCTGTACGTCGAATGGTTATTGATATATAGATTTCTCAAAATAGATTCAATAACTACTGATATTTCAGTACACTTTTATCAAATGTTGCTTTTTAAAAGGCTATATCTCGAGAACTACAGGACGTAAATGGCCCTATTATGGCTCATATTTAAGCAAATTTACACTTCTTTAAATAATGTTCTTTTAGATTTTCTGGTATTGTTGGTAGTTTCTAAGATATAGAGCTTCGAATGAAAAATTAATTTTTTTTTTTAAGGGTTGAAACAGCCACCATTTTTTATTCCCCCTATCTTATACTTGGCAGACTCATCAGTTTTGACTGGTAATTATTCATAGTTTTCATGAAAGTAATCAAAAATTGGGGTGAGATAACTGCCTTTTTCTTTCCGGCTCTTGTACCATGGATTTACACAAACTAAATACACTAATGTGTGGATATCTTTGTCCGTATCATAATCGTTGATTTCTATGTTTATCAAGCCTTTATACAAGTCTTGGATTCGCGACAAGAGGCAAACTTGTAAATCGAGCATTAGAGTTTAATATGTTTTCGGAGGGCATAAAATGCTATCGATTTTAAGATCATCCTTATCGATTTATTTTAATTGTTCAGATTACGAATATCATAAGGTCCCTTAATATGTTTTCCGAAGAGCATAAAAAGAATTTTCTATCGATTTTAAGACCACACACCCACATATTCATCCATTTTTGCTTTTCTGCTTTCTACTATATTAGCTAATATACCAGAGCCCGCGATCATAAAATCGACAGCATTTTTATTTTATGCATTTCGGAAAAAAAAAATTAAAAAAGGCACCGTTATATGTTAGAAATTCTAAAATGTAAAATAAACCATTAGTGAACACGCGGTCTTAAAGAATAGGACCTTCATTTTCTTCGTCTTGCAAGGAGATGATGATGGAGCGGTACAAGTGACGTGAGGTGGGCACAGTGGACTACTGTGCTAAAGCAATTGTGAGGAGGGTTCACTTCAGTAAAAACACTATGTATTTTTTTAATTGCAAGAAAAAATCAGTTCAAACTCCTCTACTGTAAAGTATCTCTTACCTCTGAGCTACATGATATGATTTTCCACGTTTGATTCTTGCATATTTATTAATAAAATCTTGATACCAAAATGGTTTATTTGCTTGTGTTATATAAACAGTTGCTTCTTCTATGCGTGAAAAATCATCCTTTCTCATGTTTAAGCGGTACCTCGGTTTGCCAAATCGGGAAAAGAAAAGAACTCCAAAAAGGTTGAGAACTTACTCCGCTTATGCGAAGGCCGAAGCAGTTTCATGCAAATGACTATCGGTTACCTACTTGTCATGCTCATCCGTCTGTTTGTCTTGCCGCCGGATGGAGTAATGCCAAACTCTTTTGTTTTGTTTATTTTTTACAATCCATTGTGTAAGTTTCAGGATGTCGAGGGTTATTGTTATTAGTTTGTTTATATGAAAATATGTAAACAAATTATTAAAAAAAAAGTAATTCTATTACCCATGTTTACAAAAGTAATATATTTTTAAATGAGAAGATGGTAGGGGTGAGGTCATTGAAGAACACAAATAAGTAAAAATTTGTTAATTTAAACCAACATTTCGGGCAGAATTTCAAGCCTTCATCAGGTTTAAGAACAAAGACAAGATAACAACCAATGGGTGCAAAGAATGATTAGAAAATAACTAATATTATAGATACATAAATAGTATTGAAAGTTATGTATAGTCTAAGTATTTTAAGAAGATAAAGGCTGTAAAAGAAAAGTTAATAAATAATTATATACGTTTTATATAAATAAAATTGGGATATAAAACGTATATTTCCACTTTTTAAGTCACTTTATTTTAAATTATTTTCATTTTGTACATTAACGATATTTTCATGTCTATTATTTGTTCTTTCTTCTAACTTAATTTTAATATTACTTTTCTCACACAGCCTTTACCTTCTTAAGATAATTAGGCTATACATGATTTCAATACTATTTATGGATCTATAATATTCTATCATTATAAAAAAAAGGTAGTTATCTCACCCCAATCTTTGATTACTTTAATGAAAACTATCTATAATTATTAGTCAAAACTGATGAGTCTGCTAAGTATAGGAAGAAGGAATGAAAAATGGCGCCTGTTTCAAAACCTTTAAAAAACATGAATTTTTCATTCGAAGCTCTATATCTTTACAACTATCAACAACACTAGAAAATATAAAAGAACATTATTCAAAGAAGAGTAAATTTGCTGAAATATTAGCCCTAATAGAACTATTTACGTCCAATAGTTTTCGAGATATAGCCTTTTAAAAAGCAACATTTCATAAAAATTTACTGAAATATCAGTAGTAAGTTAATTTATTTCGAGAAATCTATATCAGGAACTATGTGACGTACAGATGTCTATTAGCAATAAAATTAAAGTTAGTTTAATGTACTGCTATGTTCTAGTAGCAGATTTACTTGGGATGCCAGGATAATCGCTGAAGGCAATTATCCAAAAATAAGTTAATTAATTGATTATAAATTGAGTCCTAAAAAACTATTATTATAATTGGATTCCTTTCGAAAGGCTGTTTGTGTGTTTACCAGTTTACCAATTAATTACCTTTATATTTATAAACTGTTCTTACTATTAATTATATAGTATAATAAAGAGTGATATATTGGGTAATATAATAGTATATAAACTACATAAAGAAACTAAGTATTTATTTACAATTTGTTATTATGATTAAAATGATTCAGATAAAGGTTGCCATAAAATATAGATTATTACATGAATAGTTATTAGTTAATTTATACTTATAGCTGCTGATGCCGTGGGATGTAGTGCCGTAGGTGTCTTCTGTTTCATAAGGGATGTCCAGGTCTCGTGGCCTTCGTCTGGTCGAAGTGCATCCTCTTAATTCTCCCTCCTGATGAGGTCCTCCTCCGTCTAAGCCTTCCTGTTGAGTGTGTCTGTCTGCCCTTCTCAATTTCCTCTCTGTATTTTTCTCCCACTTCCCTTTTGGGGCGTTACCTTATTTTTAAATCTCTTCTCTGATTGGTTATCGATGTCCCCTGATGACTCCCGAGGCAGGCGTCCCCCTTCTCAGGGCCGAGGATGTGTAACAAAAAGTTTGACTTGTCCAGGAAGGGCCTGCACCTGGTTAATTTGATTCTGGTCCCTCGTCACAAACTATCATTTTTGTTAGAACACTTAAAGGTTAGCCAATCTAATTTTCTCAGGGGCCTCTGGTAATGTGACAAACTTAATACAGATATTTTTATATCCGGGGAGACTCCCAGTAAGAGACTCCTACCCTAACCAGGTATCGGGGGCAGATAGCAAAAAACCTTAATAAACGACATATTGTTGAAATCATGGCTAATTCCTCGATACATAGCACTATAATATTCTATCATTGGTAGTTATTATCTAAGGACAAGAGCCGGGAGAAAAAAAGTAGTTATCTCGCCCCAATTTTTGATTACTTTAATGAAAATTATGTATGATTAATAGTCAAAACTGATGAGTCTGCCAAGTATAGGTAAGGGGGATTAAAAAATGGCGGCTGCTTCAAAACCTTTAAAAAACATGAATTTTTCATTCGAAGCTCTATATCTTTACAACTACCAACAACACTAGAAAATATAAAAGAACATTATTCAAAGAAGAGTAAATTTGCTGAAATATTAGTCCTAATTGTTCGAACAATACGTTTGATTTATGAATAGCATTATTTCATAAACCAATGGACGTACAGATGTATGCCATCACTCAAATTAAAGCTAGTTAAATTTACTATAAAATAGTTAATAATGTTTATCATTTTAGTATTAGATTTTTTTATGATATTTGACGAAATAAAAACACAAAATGTTAATTTCTACTTGTTCGTATAAAATGTTGAATTTTTGAAAAATATATCTCTAGACCCATTAAACGCCTATATGTCTGCCAACACTCAAAATGAAGAAAATTTAACTTACTATAAAGTAGTTCATGATACTTATATTCGAAGGGGTACTTGTTTTTATGATATTCATATATAAATATAAATTTGGCTAGTGAAAATTTGTCCTAATAATTATAAATGAATTTATTTTAGCAAATTTCATTAAAACTACAACTCCTAAGATAATAAAAGTCATAAACTACTTTATAGTCCATTAAACTAGCTTTAATTTGTGTGCAAATAGACATCTGTATATACATTTACTAACTAGATTTTTATATGTATTTTATTATTTATTCATTCCTCTAACTTAATTTTAATATTACTTTCCTCATACAACCTTTATCTTTTTATAATACTTAGGCTACACATGTCTTTCAACACTATTTATGTATTAAAAAAAAAAATTAGAAATAAGGTTTGGAAAACTTTCCTATCCATATAGGAGACCATTATCTCTACAACCATATTGCTGCTTCCTGTGGGAATGACCCAGCAGTGGAATACGACCATCAGTTTGCCCTACCGACCAGAAGCCACCTGATCCCGTACTAGCTATTTGTTATATCACCGCAGTTAAGAAGGAATGCTGCCACCTGGATGTGGGTATGAAGTAATCTAATACACCAGCTTCGCACGGTATCGAAGGTACACGGGCACCTAATTTATAAACAACATGCAAAAACGCTGGCAACCTATATTTTAAAATAGAAGTTTTAATATTAAATTACAAAATTTGTAAGTAGTTTTCATTGAATCTGTCCGTTTTATTGGAACGCTGAGTCCAAAAAATCATTTATTGCTGTTTCAGTGGGTAGGGTATCAAAAGGTAAGTCCAAACCGTATAGGTGATAGAAGTAAAAGAAATGCAATGTCAAATTTTATTAGTATTATATTCTATTTTGCATAATTTAACATAATAAAATGAAAATCTTTGAAAACAAAACGTACAAACTAGAAAAAAAGAACATAACCAAACTTTAACTGTTATAAACTTAATAATGAGTTTAAATCATTGATGATAAATATTTTTATCAGTGAAGAAATAAAAGAGCAAACTGAATGAATTCAGTAGATAAATACAGTGTCAGTAGTAATGTAAAAAATGTTTTTTTATCACTGTGAGTGACTGCTACAGTGGGGCCTCCACCATGAATAGATTCTGATGTCCTCCTGGAAGATGAGCCAAAGTTGTAGACGTACGTTGGTCTGCCGTGACGGAGTAGCTACTAATACAGCATAGGTAGATAAACATGCCCTCAGTCTATCATGTACTGCATTTACAATGACTGATCCTATGTTGTTTACTTTTATAGTATAAATAATAACAACACATTTATGACTATAAACACGTACATAAGGATGTAATAGATGTATTTATTGTTTTATCAAACTTAATTAAATATTTTTAAAAAAAAGATAAATAATGGCCGCAACAATGAGCATACTCTGTCTAATACCTGATAGCTAATCGGTTACCTTGCGGGCTGTAGCTAATTTCCAATATACGAAATACGTATTTTTTATAAACAGCACGATTTTAATAAAAATTGGTTAAATTCTTCTGATTATAGCCCTATAAATTGATTTGTATAGCATTAATCTTTGAATTAAAGTTCAAAAGATAAGAAATTTTAATTTGCGCATAATAAGTATGAAATGGATGATAAACTGAGTATTTTTTTATTTTAACGCTAATACAATTCTTTCTCTACAAAAGAAAAAAAATCGGTATTTAAACATTATTAGGACATACGGAGTTGAGCTTTGGGGCTTCAATAAACCATCAAATTCCTCCAGAATCCAATCCTTACAGTCCAAAATCTTCCGTAAAATCCTTTATGCTCCTTACTTTGTCACAAATCAAGTCATCCATCAGGACTTCAATATTCCATATGTTGCCGATTTGGCCAGAACCAGATACCGTTCCTTCCATAATAAACTTCTCAACCACCCAAATCCTTCATTACCTAATAATCCTCCTAGGCGTCTGAAAAGAAGATGGCCTCCAGATCTTCTCCTCTAGAAATGTTATTGGAGTTCTATCAATGGGTAGATTCTCCACATGTTTTTATCATGTCACTATGTCACCTACAGCAAATTTATTGTTGTATATATGTGTATACAGTTGTAAATATCAATAAATCAATTATTAAAAAAAAAAAAAAAAAAAAAACATTATTAGAAGAGATACGGCTTTTTACGCGTGTGTGCCGGGGGTGGCAAGACACTGTTACCTTGGTCGACCTGTGAGGGGGCCCTACACACAGCGGATCGCACAACTTACCTTAAAATGCCCTTCAAGAAAGAAAGCACATTTATTTTCATAATGTATTATGTATTATTTTGTAAACAATAAAATTAATAGAATGGTGAGGGGAAAAAAAACGGCGTTTTACTCATATTTTCCTTACTTTCTATATATGGTGTTATAATGTCTTACATATTAATTTTTAATTAATAAAATGTAATTGAAATCGTTAATCAATACAGCCTTGAGAGTGGGCGAAACGTGGAAATTATAAGAAAATAAACATGTTAAGACGATATGGATATGTTTTATTTGTAATAATATTTATTTTATTATACAAATAAAATGATCTTTGTGTGATGTTCTGCGACTGCTTCTGTTTTTGAGTTAAGCACTTTTTCTTTGATTACTATCTATATAAATCATCGGATTACAACTGAATATAAAAACCAAAATCAATATAATAATGATTTTCAAAAAAGAGTTAATGAAAATTCGATAGTTTACTAGGAAGATACTGATTATATGATGATCGTTAAACGATGTTATGGCTAGAAAATTCCAGATATTTTGAGAAGGAAAAAGATATATCAATGAAAATTTTAGGACCAATATTAATGAAGATACTGCTACGAAGTAATTTATTATTCTTAGGAGGCAGTTTTCGAATAATATGGAGTAATATCAATATTGAAATGAAATACTAACAAAATATAATCTCTATCAGGGCAAACTTTTTAAATTTGGTGTAATCTTACACACAATAATTTATTTTTCTGTAAATATTAATTGATATTTAAAATGTACTCAATTTTCTTTCTAGGTTGACCTCTTTTACAAAATGTTTCAATAACAGTTTGAAATGCCTGACGTTAGTGCGGCAATATGTCATAGATTATATAATTTAAAAAAACAAACAAATAAAAGTATTCTTATATCATTAAATACGTTATGGGTTTCAGAAACATTTAATACATATTTTATTTTTGATTCGTTCTTATCTTGAATGGCTGATATAGCTGATGCGTACTCTGATAATAGTAATGTTGGAAAATGTAGTGGACTCTGAGAGTACTTGGCATTTTGGTAATAGTTTCTATTGGCATTTTAGTTGGTTTGTATTGGTAATAAATCAAGAAAAAGAACTAAATTCATAACAAGCAGCACATTACTCAACATCATAGCAAATAAAAAAATTAACAATAGTTGAAAAAAAAAAAACTATTAAAGTAAACAGAATTAACTAGGATAGAGTTCCCGATTTAGTTAGCACTGATTATTCGAGAGGCTTTGAACTTAGTTTGTGGCGTTTAGTTAGTCTCTCATTCCATAAGTGATTTATTTGATATATAAATTTAGAATGTAAGATGTATTAGAATGAATCAAACTGTATTGATAAATTTAATTTAATAAAGTTTAGTAAAATCAGGCGAAGAATAAATATTCTAATAGTACAAGGAGAAAAAAAGTCAGTTATTTCACCTACAATATTTTATTTACTTTAATGAAAACTACGTTAAATTACTAGTCGAAATTGATAAATCTGCCAAGTATAGGCAGGAGGAATAAAAAATAATAATAATTTTTCATTCGGAGATCTACATCATTAAAACTACTAACAATAGTATAAAACCAAAGAGAAATAATTTAAAAGAGTAAATTTGCTAAAATATGAGCCCTAATAGAGCTGTTTATGTTCAATAGTTCTCGTGATATAGTTTTTTTTTTTTAAAGTAACATTTCATAAAAAATGTACAGAAAAATAAGAAATTAGTGTATTTATTTTATCTTAAAAACTATTCGTTATTATTATATCTTAAAAACTATTCATCGTAAAGATTTTAGTACTAAGAGTAATAGTTTTCATGATATTTCCTAAAATATATTTCATTTTTAGTTTTTTGGACTTTATTTCATATAAAAAAATCAAATTCTTATTCAGATATCATAGAAACTACTACCTCTACGAAGATAAACGTTTTCAGAAGTATCTGTCCCCTATTCATCACCAAGGAGGCAGTATAGGACTCCAACGGGAGTCTTAGGTCGACGAAAGAAAAGAAAAAAAAGATAAACGTTATAAACCACATTATATTAGATGAAACTATCCTCAATTTGAGTGCTGGCAGACACCTACCTATACGTTCAATAGTTCCTGAAATATAACCGAAAGTTCTGTTTGAAGAACTATAAATCATCAACTTGTTAATAAACTTAATGACATTTTACTGGACGCGTTTCTGGAATTAAATTGAATTTGGTGAATGACACAAATCTTCCTTGTTTAATTGTAATAATTTATTTCATATAATCAACAACAACATTTAATTGTTCATCTTTATGGTAATAGAGGTAGAAGATAGTTGTTTATAGTCTATATGGTTGTTATCATAATGAAAGATAACCTTCAGGAAGGTAATTATTCTCCTAAAAATGTATAACTGTTAATTGTAAAAAAGTTTTTTATTCATTAAATGAAAATAATATTATTAAATATTAGCAATAATGACAAAATAGGAGATAATTATACGTTATATATAAAATATTTAATATCAGGTAAATAGTTTATAAATAGTTTTGATGTATATATGGTACATTAGTAATCTTGTAAGCACATGTTATATGTTTTGTTGAATTTGGTTTTATAGCGACCTGAAGATGGGAGATATTCCCTAAACGTTGTTGTAGATTATATGAAATAAATTATTACAATTAAACAAGGAAGATTTGTGTCATTCACCAAATTCAATTAAACTTGTTAATTTATTTTGATTTTAAGAGAGTTTTTTTTATTTTATTTTATTTGTTATTTTTTTTACTTATTTATTTATTTTATTTTTTTTTATTTTAGTATGTATGAGATCATTCATCAATATTACCTATTGCCCACAACTGTGTGGCAGATTGTAATATCTATCAATAAATAAATCTATCAAAAAAGAATAAATAAATTTATTTTGTCAAATGTCATGAAATCTACTACTCTTACGAAAATAAACGATATTAACTACATTATAGCACATTATACTAGCTTTGCGTAGATGACATCTGTACGTAGATGGGTCTTATAGATAAATTTTTTTTCAGAATAAAGCACTGATTTTTATTTGTATATTTTATGAAATGTTGTTTTTTTAAAAACTCTAACTCAAGAACTATTGAATGTAAACTAGGGCCCATATTTTAGCAACTTTTCTCCGATTTAAATTATGTTCTATTAGGTTTTCTCGAGTTGTTGGTAGTTTCTAAAGATATAAAGCTAGGAATGAAATTTTTTTTTTGGCTAGTAATTATATATAGTTTTCATTAAAGTAATAATAATATTTGGGTGAATTAACTGACTTTTTTCCACCGAGGCTCTTGTACTATCAAATATATTTTAGCAAATATCATGAAAACTATTACTCTTAGTACTAATGGAGTGCTAATAAACATCTTTACGACGAATAGTTTTTAAGATATAATAATAAAGAATAATTTTTAAGATAAAAAAAATTAACTAATTTTTGATTTTTCAGTACATTTTTTATGAAATGTTGTTTTTTAAAAAAAACTATATCCCGAGAACTATTAAACGTAAATAGCTCTACTTTAAAAAATTTTGACTAGTAATTATATATAGTTTTCATTAAAGTAATAATAATATTTATGTAAATTAACTGACTTTTTTTCCACCAGGCTCTTGTACTACTATAAGAAATGACGTCCCCTAAAACGGAGAAAAATCTAAAGTATTCGTATTATTAATTTGAATGGTAAATATATGAATTTTGTAGCGTACATGTTTTAAAATAATTTATTCTAAAATTTTTAAGTATAAATGAATATGGCGACACCGAAAACTACTCTTATAGTATGACTTTATAAAAAAATTACTTCCAGACTGTCTAAGGTTACTCAATCTGAATAATAAATCATTATGACTAAAATTGAGAATATTCGGAATAAAAGTTGTTGGCCTATACACCAATTTACAATAGCCATAACAAGCCCTGTTTCCTAAACAATGCCTCCTTGATGACTAATTGAGGTTAGTAGAGCCAAATATTGGAAAGCGGGTTACAGTGCAAGCTAATTCTGTATAACCAACCATGCGGGTCCCTCTATGTATATTATACCTACCAACTCTTCTGTCATGCTTTATGGGGTTATATCACGATAGCAAATGTAAGGAAGAGATTAAAAGCAACAGATTCTTGTTACGATTTCCATCATCCCAAATTAGTATTAAATAAATGTCTATCTATCAAATATATAAACTGAAACACAATAGAAAAATTTATTTTTTATTATTACTATGTACGTTTTGAGCTAAATATTACATTCGACCTGTAGTAATATTTGAATGTTAAACCATTAAAAAAAAACTATACTAACCTCTAATTTTTCCTAATTTCTATACATATACAAGTTGTCCTATAAATGAGTGATCATATTGTGGGAGCAGATACAATACTTCAAGGAGAACAAAAAAGTTTTTACTGTTATCGGTGGTTTTTCTCGGGAAAACTCAAATAAATCTACTTTAAAGCCCCCTTAGAAATATGTAAGAGCTACCTAATTAAAGATGAGAAAATTTTCTTTAAATTTAATGGGTTGGATCTGCCAAAAAAATAAGGTTTTCATGACGTTATGTAGAAAATAAAAGTTTAATATTTCTAAAAATGTTTGGACATTTGAAGCAGATATTACTTTTCATTAGCTAGGCTGTAAATATTTCGGATCTCAAAAAAACCTCTTAAGTCATTAAGCTTTAGTATAGTGCAAAACAAGCCTAATTCCAATGGTCAATGAGGGATGTGAGGAAGCGAATGTGTGTGTGTGTGTGTGTGTGTGTATATATATATATTTTTCAGTTCCTATCAGATTTTGTATAATTTTTTTTAATAATATTTGTTTTATAGAGTAAATTTTTGTTACGTCAAACCCTTCTGTTATATTTATACCAATTGATTGCTATAACATTATAACTGTTGGAAAAATATTGGTGGGATAGACCAAATGAAGTGTGTTCAATTTTTCTTTGCGATCATATTACCCTAAAATACTCATTTTGGAAATTCTACAAAACCTTATTATGTAATAAGGTTTATGATGATGTCATTTTCTGCTTCCTCAACCTACGAAGATAGTATAACCTTCATCCTGTTAAACAAACTTAATTTTTTTTTTTTATATTTACTTTGTCTTATCGTACAAATTAAATTTGAAGAGTAGATTTGACGAAGGGAAATGGAGCGACAGAGCGAAATGAAAGACACTAAAGTAAATGAAAGTAAAATTCCTGAAGAAATAAATAACCCACCCAGGCCCCTACACATCCTGGCCTCTTTCTCTTTCGCTATGTCGTAGCATCTTATGCCGGTGCTACACGATGGTACCAACAAGTTCCGACGTTGTATGCTTGAAGGTGCGACACATCGTGTGGCCGTGTGACACATTTGAACCTACGTTAATAACATCGTCTAACAATGCTTTAACCTGAACTTAAAAGTTAAAGTCCGTTTTAATTATAATAGAGCATAATAAGATCAATCTATATGCGTAAAAGGAAATTGTTCGAATTTTGTCAATAATAAACTTTTCAATTACTGGAAAAATTTACATTTTTTTTTTTACTGAAATCCACGATTTCTTCGGTTAATAAAAAGTTAAGAACAAAATTAAACGTTTTTGGGTCGTATTACCAATTGATTTGTCTCTTTCTGAAGGATAAGAACATAATATTTATAATTCTATTAAACGATATTATATTCACAAAAAAATTATAATAACATAGTGAGGCTTTGAGTAAAACAGATCAACAATCTTTTTTTTAAAGAAGTAGAATATCAAATAACCAAAAACATTGGCAATTCAAAATGAATTAATGCTGTTAAATCATAATAATAAAGTTTACGTAAATGCTTAATTTTAAATAAATACAATAATTCATATCAAACTTTCGATTGTGTTCATTCAATCTATATTTATCCTCAAATATTGAGTATAGCAAAGCATTGCCTGGTACAGTACATCCATGGAAGACACCAACTGAAAGCTGCACACGACATGAAGTATCAGTATACTTCATGTCGTGGTCAGTACCAGACTACGAAATTGGACTCACTGGACTAACCCAACGATACATACTTACTGTCACAACCATCTAGACTGACATGTAGACAGTTTAACGTATCACTAACTGTTAAACACATACTGGCAGACAGCTTGCATTTGATAAACACCAGATTACCTTTTGGCAACTTTATTAAACAATAATAGCCCTCACATTCCAGAAATATTTGATTACCTTAAGAACACAAATATGTACGAATAAATATAAATAATTTGATTTTGTCACATCTTTATCACATCAATTTTATTTATTTGTTTAATACCAGATCGGCCAGGTGGGCCTTACATGGTTAATGTAAGAGGTACATTTTTTTTTAACAATTGAATTTGTGAGAGAGGGGGGTATAGTCTCATACAAAAGACACCCCTAACTATGCACAATGTTATAAGTAAAAACAAATATTAAGATAAAATAAATAGATTAAAATAATAATTCTTAATAAAATATAAAACTAAAGTTAGTAGCAAAAACAATGACATTTGTGGATTTAACAAAATATATAATTGACTTCGAATGGGAAAAAAATAAATTTAAGGAAAAGATGAAGAGAAAAAAAATTAAGATTAAATAAAATTTTAGAGTGACAATAACAGAAATGATAAATATAGAACTTATAACAGGATGTCCTGCAGCATCCTGGGCTTCTGTCTTCGGATTGTGGTTGGGTTTCCCAAGTTGTGGTCACTGCTCCTTTAACTATAGGTGACTGGGAGTGGAACTTCATGAACTTTTTTTTTAATGTAATCCTCTATTGTCTCTATATGTGATTGCCGATGCAGTTGGATGTTTATACAAACCAAGGAACATCCATTGGAATTCTTATAACTTTATTTTGAAAATACTTTTTAATTTTTTTCCTTTTCGTAAAGGATGCCACTCCTCAGACTTCAAAGCGATACATCAGCAGTGGCCTGAGCATTGTATTAAAAATAATTTTGTATGTAGGATAGGATATAGCATTGTTAACCTTGCGTAGGTTTTAGTTAGTTTTTTGTTGATATGGTGGTTTATCACATTAAATTAATGTCACTTACCGTTAGTGAGTAAAAATATATATGTATTTACTTTAATCCCTCAATTTTTATTATTTATTTACATATCCTAGAATAGATATGATGATATTAGGATTGGACCTCCCGAGAGATCAGCCGATATTCATAGGGAAACATCACCTGTCGATTGCCTTATATTATATTTTAAAAAAGAAACACCACCTTGGTAATTGTTGTTGTAAAGTGAAATATACAGACACACATGTATCTTTATTTAAATATATTGAATACATTTTTATATATTTTTAATAGAAGTAAAGCGATTCGTATATTTATATTATTTCCTTTATGTATTTATATTACCTTTGTCACACTTATTAAGGACCATAGGAAAGTGGTACACGTTCATACATCAATCCTACAATACACCTGACCTTTCATGGAGATAACTTATTGAGACTGAAGAAGCTAACGGAGGAATATTTATTAGATATCCTTCTAGAGATCCTTCTCTCTTGCAGTTAAGACCTGCTTTCGCTGCGACCTTCCTCGCAACAGAATCAGATACCGCCGAGAGAAAGCAACTAACTCCATTTTATTCGATTATCTTCTCGTTTTAAATGCTCTTCAGTGACTCTATCAAACGTTTTTGTTTTTTTGAAAACCACTTAAAAAAAAAGTCAGAAAAAAAAAAAAAAAAAAAGAAAACCACTTAGGAATGAGAATCATATAAGTTTCTGGTTTAATAATTTGCCAAATCTTTCCAGGAACAAAAAAAGTAATTTTTATATATAATGCTATGTTTCTATCTAACATATATTTAAAACAAAAAAATCTGTCTTGTCATCAGAACGTTGCGTTTTGATTTTCTATGTTCAGGTCTTCAATATTATTGTCACTATTCTTATGTTTTTTTAAAAATACTTAGACCACTACTGATGTATGGCTGTGAAGTCTGGGGAGCGGCATCCTTTACGGAAAGGAAAAAAATACAAATATTTCAAAATAAGATCCTAGGAATCGAAGTGGATGCTCCTTGGTTTTCAACAAATAGGCAATTACATCGGGGACTACAAATGGAATAGACGATTCGATCAAAAAACGATTTATAAAATTCTAATCCCAGTTACCGCCAGTTAAAGGAACAGTAACTTATAACTTGGGTTATCCAATCACATCCCGAAGACTGAGGCCCTGCAGGAAACTGCTGCAGGACATCCTGTTATAAATTTGTTTTAAAAAAACAAAAACTGCCAATCCATTGCAAAAGACTGATCTACATGACTATTATAAGGCCTATCTGGACATACGGAGCTGAGCTTTGGGGCTCCAATAAACTAATTTCCTTCCGAATACTATCCTTACAGTCCAAAATCCTTTCTAAAATCCTTAATGCTCCTTACTTTGTCACGATCAAGTCATCCATCAGGACCTCAATGTCTCATATGTTGCCGATTTGGCCAGAACCAGATACCAATCCTTCCATGATAAACTTCCCAACCACCCAAATCCACTTGTTTCTAAACTGGCTTATCCTTCATTACCCAATAACCCTCCTTGGCGTCTGAACAGAAGAAGGACTCGATATCTTTTTCTCTAGAAATGATATTGGAATTTTATCAATGGGTAGATTCTCCACATGTTTGTATCATGTCTCTATGTCACCTAAAGCAAATTTACTAGTTGTATATATTTTTATACAGTTGTAAATAACAATAAATAAATTATTTAACAAAAAAACATACATATAAAAAATAAATATATTCAAATATAACAGCTATATTATTGAACTAGCATTCCGTGCATTCCAAACACGAATTGTACATTAAATGAATTAAGCGAGAGCATATCGGACACCCGCTTTATTTTAATCAAGTTGGCCATGGAAAAACCGTTGTTCACGTAACTCAGCTGATCCACCGGGGCATGGCTCAACTCAAAGCGAATTGAAATATCTCCGTGACTCCTTCATTGGCCTACTTTCAATTTAAATTCTGTTGCGTTTCATATGAACAGTTTATATTTGTTTAATTATTGTCATTTAGCTATTTTTCATTTAAACACTTGTGTGAAATATATGCTCTATTATAAATATCATTTTCTATGAGTTGATATTTTGATTTGTTTAATTTCTTGATAATTTGATCATCCGAATCTATATAAATTTTCTTATGTATAATAGGAGGTTAGAAAAAAAACAATAAAGGCAGTATTCAAGTTGCTATCTAGAAATCTACATCACACCCCTTTTCCTCTTTTTTTTTTTTATTTTTCAACTCATATCCGTATAAGGTATAAACATAATACTTTAAATATTAAATAATAAATGTATTATTAAAAATAATAATTTAAATATTTGGTATGTTTGATTATATTACCTCATTTCTCAAATTATTTTTTTTTCGTGAATTTCTTCCTTATTACACACGAGCCATTTCCTCATATTTTCAAAAAAAATTCCTTTTTTTTTTTTTTTATGAATTTTAAAAAGGCCGCGGTGGCACTGTGGTAAGACACGATGCTATTAACTTCAAGGACCCGGGTTCGAATCCGGTTGGGCAGAGAATTGTTTTCTGTTACAATGTAGACCGTGAGTCAACCCCGTGGGTTATGGGACCCTCCTAGGGTAAAAATCTGGCGGTCGAGCGTGATTCTGACTAAATCACCTCCTTACACAATCGTTGGTATAGTAACAGTACTTCCTTACAAAATATTTAATCCCTCAACCTTCCTGGTTTGTAGCGGTAGAGATTTTAATTTGTAATATTAAAAATCATGTTTTTAAAATAATGAATATTAATTCAATGAACTGAATATGGCATTCGATGTAAAATTCTGTAGATTTTAAATCACATAATACCGAATTAATTTCATTCAACTCAATATGTTAAATTATTTTATTTTTTCCTTATATATCGGTGTTTAAACATTAAAAAACCACGACAGAATTGAGGTATATAGGAAGTAGGGAATCGTTTTTTGTTTATTTATTTTTATTTAGCTATTTTTGATGAGAATACTTGTGTTAAATTTATGCTGTGTTGTCTTACTAAAAATTAAATAAATATAATTTTCTATGAGCTGATTCTTTGATTGGTTTAATTTCTTGATAAACTGATATCTATTTTCTTAAGCTCGAAGATATTGTTCTGTTGCAATTAAAAAGTCTATAACGATAAATACTTTCGAATAAAGTTAAATTAATTAAAATAAAAAAAAAATACTTGATCTTAAGAGGCCTCGGAAATAAAAAATAATGTTTTTAACGGACGCAGCTTCGGTTCTTTAGAGCTTAAAACATGGCTGGCATCGCTTTCCGCTGAGTTGGAACGTCTCACCGATATCTACGAACAAGTTACGCTGCAGTGGATCCATGGCCTCTGTGGAATAACTGGCTGATAAACTTGTGAAAGGAGGGCTCCAAATTACCCCAAATGACCACCACACCTCAACTAGAGGAAGCTAAAACCATTTTGAAGCAGCAGTTCAGACTCCCAGAGTAGAGTTCCATATTACTCACTTTCTAGGAGGAAACTGACTTACAACTGAAGATAACCGGTTCATCTCTCACCTTAATAAACAAATTTAAAATTTGTCCAACTCGTCTTTGAAAATGTGGAAGAGGCAATCAATCAGACTAATGAACACATTCTCCAAACATGTAAATACATGTAGGAACAACTTAGGCAGAACCGACTGAAGTGTTAGCCAAGTTAATCGGCGACCTGGGGGTTCTGAAGAGTACCGCCGATTAATATCATTCTCAGGCTTGGCCATTTCAATGGTTAGAACGAAGAAGAAGAAAACAATCTACCATTTCCTAGTTAATCGTTCTCTAGTTTTAATGCTTCCTTGTAAAAACCTTGAGCTGACTCTAAAGCAATTATTTTCTCCAAGAGGTCAACACTGGACAAAAACATCTCAAGTGCTTCCAATATTGGCCATATTGGAACAAGAAGGAGCCCTGACAAAGGAACCGACTGAGGTGGAATGCGATGAAACAACTAACCACCTCATGTGGTATCTATGAAATGTAATTCTTCTCTACCATTTAGAGTATCATTACTTTCCTCACGGATTAATGGAGTTTTTATTTTTTCCTAACTATATTTATATTCTTTGGTAATTCAAGATTTTATAAATAGTTTTTTTTTTTTTTTTAGAAATTACTAATAATCTTGTAGAAAAAAGTGACAACAAATAATTTTTAGGATATAATTGAAACATTATAAAAAACAGAACTTTGATTCTCTAAAATATAACAAGTTTTAAGTATAATCTTTTCAAATTCTTTAGACTGGTGTTAACTATTAAAAAAATAAGTTATTGTCCATTTCAAGTCTGAACACTCTTTATTGTTTCAAAAATAATTCAACGTTTCGGCCAATTCGGCCCTCCTCATCTAAGAATTAACAGCTTTTATTATACATTTATTTGTAACAATTTTAACAACAACATCATTAAAAATAATTTAGGGTACCTTAAATATAAATTTACACGTCATATCCAATTATTTAAAATTTATTGCAGGATATCCTGCCTAGGTCATTAATACCAATCAAATTACTCTATGAAACAATAAATTAATAGGGAATCATATTAATATTAATAAGCTATCGTAAGCTTATGACTAGTTACCTATTTTGTCGCTATTTTATTAATTTTTATTAACTATCTTATCAGCTATTTTTAACCTTCCATACACTCAGGTCAGGCTTATAATTAATTTATTTCAAATTGAATTTTTGTCAAAATTTTAATTACTTTTATTATTAAATTCATATTACAATTAATTGTAAAAAGTAACATGAAATGTACCAATATTTTTCATAAATTAAGTTTGCTTAAAATCTCTGCATACTGTTGGTTCAAATTTCTTGTATCTGTTTTAAAATTCACTGCATAATTGATGTTCTCCGATATATAAATAGACTCAAGTATTTTTCTTTTGTGACATTAGTGTATTATCAAAGTCGAAATTGTGTTGATTGCTGTTGATAAGATAGTTGATAGTGTTAAGTTGATCCAAATTAAAAGTTTTAAAAATCAATGAAGTGTGACAAGATACGAAGAGGTAACTAGACATAAGCTTAAGCAAGCTTATTAATAATTAATATGATTTCTTATTAATTTATTATTTCATGCGGTCATTTTACTGTTATTAATGACCTCGCCAGAATAGCCTACAAAACCTTTTTAAATATTTAGTGTAAATATAAGATGTGAGGTGAAAATTTATATTTAAGGTACGTTAAATTATTATTAATAATAATAATGTCATCTTAGATGTCCTTGAGGATGGCCGAATCGGCCGGATCGTTGGACTGTTGATGACATAATAAAGAATGTTGAGACTTAACGTCAATCAATACCAATTGATTTATTTAATAGCAATTTTTGTTAAACTATTGTAGTCTTTGAAGAAACAAAGTTGATATTCGTTATTCACCTCGTGCAACCCAAGAATACGAAATTTTATAGCAACAGAAATAAAAAAAAATATTATTTAAAGTTTTGTACTTCCAGTGTGGTAAGAGTAAGTTGTGTGATGTCCGCAGAGCACTAGATGTTTTAGTTATTAAAGCTAACAATAAAAAATGTCTTGTTGCTTATTTGAGCTATAAAATTATTTATAGCCATACTGATCTTTTAGTTATTAATGCATAACAACTACAGTTAATTTAGTCAAGGTTTTAGCTACAACTATATCTTCTCAACTACCACCTAAAATATGCTTCAATCTATAAATGACAACTAAGCCTAATACAGGATGCAGCAGATCCATCGTTAAACTGCTTTTTAGGTTTTAGAGAATTGAATAATAGTTTCATAGAACGAGTTATTGTTGTTAATTTCTTGAATGAACATAAAGAACATCTTCATCTGCGTGTATTCAATTCTGTACCCACCAGACGTCTTCCGTTCCCTTTCCGTCATTTTTTCTAGGACATCTACCGGAGGGGTTCCGGGATGTAAGGAGCCAGCCGGCCTTGGTCTGCAAGAAGAAACATGGCAGAAGACATGACCTTTATTATGGTCCTCATCTCGTAAATTTAAATAATTGTGGGAAGGTTACTCCCTCTATCCTTCTTGTCTTGGAAACTACTAAGATTTACGTTTCCGCTCATGGCTTGATTCCCTTTGTTCTGAGTAGCAATCAGATTTCTCACCACCACTAAAGGGATTTCCGTGTGCCCGGTTTGAACAAATATTCAGCAAGCCTATCTGTCATTTATATACGAATACATTTTAATGATAAGCTGTTCTTATCGCCTGATTTTAGTAATGCAATTGTAAATAATTTTTATTTATTTACAATTTCATTTTTAAAGACATTTATTTATTATGTTTAAACCTTCGAATTCCTCTCGTATCCAATCTTTACAATCCAAAATCCTTCGTAAAATCCTCAACGCTCCTTATTTTGTTACTAATAAAACCATCCATAAAGACCTAAATGTTCCTTATGTAACCGATCTAGCCCGAACCCGATATTATTCCTTCCATAATAAACTCCCTAACCACCCAAACCCACTCGTTTCTAACCTTGCTTCCTCTTCCATTCCTGGCAATCCTCCGAGGCGCCTGAAAAGAAGATGGCCTCGTTACCTTATATTGTAAACTGTTTTTAGATTTCTACTACTGGGTAGTTTCTCTACATCGTGTATCATATCATTATGATCAAATTTACTGGTTGTATTTTTTTATACAGTTGTAAATATCAATAAATAAATAAAATTAAAAAAAAAATGTATTATGTTTAAATCGACTTTAAAATATTTTCTTAAGTGTGTGTAAAACAGCATGAATTGTGCCAAACTGTGACAGTTTACAGATATAGCAACAATTGTTGCAGCCACAGCCAGTATGACAGCATTTATTGGCGAGACATCACTGCCTTTAAAGTACTAGCATGATAGTTGACACAGATTGTAACGATATTAAACAGTTAATGTAATGTAAATTACCACATCTATTGGGTTGTAAAATAAGTTCAAAGCGTTTTTATATATTTCAATTTAATCCTCTCTGTATATTACTATTATATATTCTAAAAAAGGATTAGTTAAGGTGCTTTTATGCATCTGTTCAACTGAGATTCCTTATCTTTAAGAAAAAAATTAATGAATTTTTATTTCCGAAAAATAAAGGTGTGACCGCCCACCCACCATTTGTCCAACAGATTTTTTCTTATTTCGGGCCCTTTCAAAACTCTCTTAACGGGTAACACTTTAATTCGCTCAAGGACTGCAAAACACTCATTGCGCAAAAATCTGAGAAGTACTGGGAAGATGGAATTAAATTAAATTATCAGAAAGATGGCAACATGTAATAGATCAAAATGGGTCATATATTAGTGATTAAAAATATTTACAAGAATCTGAAGTTTTTATTGAATTCACCAGTAAAAAACGCGACGAACTTATTTTATGGCCCAATACCTTGGGAAGCGGCGTGGCACAGCGGTAAGACACTCTGCTACAATTTCCCCATTTCGTCGAGACATTTACTTTTTTCTTTGTATTAATATTGAGTTTGATTTTTTTTTTTTTTATAATTATGTAATATTATCTAACACCATAGTTAATAATAAAGATAGACCTTATTTACACCATATTTACAAAAATATAAATACATATAAATGATAACAAAATAAGAAATAGGAGAGAAAAATAAATAAATAATAATAATGAAATAAATAAATAGAAATAGATTTAAACTTTTTTTTTATTTATTTAATATAATTTACAACTGTACAAAATAATACAATAGGTAAATATGTTGTATGTTTCATATACACTTGAAAATCTTGGGAAGAAACCACCCATTGGTGGTACTTCAAACATTAATTTAAATTAGAAGGTCCCGTGGCCATCTTCTTTACAGACGCCTCGGAGAATTATCAGGGATTGTTAAGGATAAAAGATTAAGAAATAATGGGTTAGGATGGTTAAGGAGTTTGGAATGAAAAGACGCATATCTGTTTTGGGTCAAATCTGCAACGAATGGGATATCAAGGTCTTTGTGGATGAGTTTATTAGTAACGTAATAAGGAGCATCAAGAATTTTACGTAGGATTTTGGATTGTAACGATTGGATGCGGAAAGAATTTGATGGTTTGGTAGAGCCCCAGAGCTCAATTCCAAATGTCCAAATTGGTCTGATTATCGAAGTGTATACTAATTTTTTGTAGTGAATGGGAAGTTTAGAGCGTTTGTCAAGTAAGTGTTGTAATAATAAATAACATGTTAAACACAATCATTCCTATTTACAATATACACATTCAGCCTGAACTGGGGGCATCAGAAGCTAGTGGAGGAAGAGTGAGGGCGTTGACTGTAGGCCTTGAGTGTAGGATCTTGCTATTGCCAGAACTCCAATTGTAATAATATTAAAATTCATAATATTGAAATTATGAATATTAGTTCAATGAACTGAATGTAACATTCGATGTAATATTGTGTAGATTTTAAATATCATGATACCGAATTGATTTCATACAACTCATTCTGTTGAATCATTTTATCTTTTCAGTGAAATTGTAGCATTTAAATATTTTGTCAACTTAAAAGAGTGTTCTCAGATCTAAGGAATCGTTTAGTATTTTTTCCTGTTTTCAGAGAGGATTAAAGTTGCGGATCGAATATTGATCACACTTAAATCTCCGAACTCTTCCATGAACTTCTTGCTTTGGCTAGTACACTAGAAGGTAGTAACGATGAACGGAAACCCCTTAGCGAACGATTAAAAAATACCTATAGTTAATGGAAAATTATTCCAACAGTATTCTAACTTCGCTCAAACTGGCCATTAACTTGGAAATAATTGAAGAGTAATAAAAAATCGTTCTGAGTAAACGGGTTGAAGAACGGTTCTTTTGTTCCATCTAAAAGGCTCTGATCGTGACCCAGTTTTTTTTTTTAAGATAGAGTGATTTAATATATCTTTTAAACTAGGAAATAATTATTTTATCACTATTAAAAAACCAATAAAATAAAACAGCTATGCAAAAAAATTTTATCACCTGCAATTGATAGTTTTCTTTAATTATTCCATTTAATTGTGATGTTTTTTTACTTTCTTTACAGATTTTAACTTATGAATCCGTGAAAAATGTATTTTATTCATTTTTTTTTTAACTGTTTTGTAAAACCAAAGTTGTTATATTATTTCTATTTTTTTCACTTTTTTCAGACAAGTTTACTTCGTTGTAAACATACTGACTGCCCAACAGTTTCCTTTAATAATATTGCTCTTACCCCAGTCGAACAGGTCCATTATTTTGGACTATATCTCGACAAACGACTAACTAAGAATCCTCTCACAAGACTGAAAAGACAGGAAACTGCACGTCGATTCCAACTATTACAGCACTTACTAGACAAACGGTCTGGACTTCCAATTCATTGCAAAAGACTGATATACATAACTGTAATAAGGCCATGGTTTCGGGTGCTACACTGGATCAACAAAATATAACTAAGGATGGATTTGATAATTAACTTAAAGAAATTGGAGGAAAAGTAATTTTTCCAAAATAATAAGTATAATTTTTGACATCCAATCATAACCAATCCAAACACTATTCTCACCACTTAAGCCTAAACTCTCCAATCCCATATCACAACCGTCGAAGAATGTTGTCGAAATTGAGGATCTAAATAAACCCCAACAAATCCCTTCAAATCACCTTTACCCTTCGTCGTAACCCTACTGACTTTCCTACAGTATCCTTTTATAATGTTGCTCTTACTTCTGTCAAACAGATCTGCTACCTTGGACTACATCTGGACCAACGACAAACTAAGACTCCTCTAACAAGACTGAAAAGACAGGAAACTAAACGTCGATTTCGACTATTACAGCACTTACTAGACAAACGGTCTAAACTTCCAACACATTACAAAAGACTGATCTACATAACTGTAATAAGGCCTATTTGCACATACAGAGTTGAGTTTTAGGGCTCCACTAAACCTTCGAATTCCTCTCCTATTCAATCCTTACAATCCAAAATCCTTCGTAAAATCCAATGCTTCTTACTTTGTCACAAATAAAATCATTCATAAAGACCTTAATACTCCATATATAACCGACTTATCCCGAACCAGATATCACTCCTTCCATTATAAACTCCATAACCATCCAAACCCATTAGTTTCTAAACTTGCTTCTTCTTCTATTCCTGACAATCCTTCGAGGCAGCTGAAAAGAAGATGGTCACGAAACCTGCTAGTCTAAAAAAGTCATTATAATGCAATCTGTAGTTTCTCTTCACGCCATTATAACTGATATCAAATTTACTGGATTTATTATTGGGTACAGTTGTGTATTTCAGTTAATATATTTTTTTTAAAAAACAGGGAGACTGGTTTTATTGTTTAAATTGTTTTTTAACTATCCAACGTTACGGCCAACCCGGACATCCTCAAGGCCAATTTATTAAAGTTATTTAATAATAATTTAATAAGCTTTTATTAACAAACAGCAATATTAATAATTCAAAATATTTTTGCACGATATTCTGCCCAGATCACTAATTTCAGTCAAATCAGCCTATGAAACAACAAAAACAATCGAGAATCATATTATTACATTAATAAGCTTGCATTATTTTATGTTTTGATTACCTATTTCATCACTTTTTCATTTAATTTTCCAACTTTTAATTATAAGTTAGTATTAATACAATCAGGTCAGGCATTTAATTGATTTATTTCATACTTCATGTTGTTCAAAATTCTTATTTCTTTTATTATTAAAATTTATATCAAAGTTAATTGTATTGTGTATGAAATTTAACCTTATTATACTTAACTTAATTTAGATTAAAAAAGGGGTTGAATCAAATTTCTTGTGTCTGGTATAAATTCACTATATAATTAATATTTTGTAATACATAAATGGAAGTATTTTTCTTTTGAACGTATTGTTTTCTTTATGTAAAATTATTGTATTGTCAAAATCGAAATTATGTTGGTTTTTGGTTGCGTGCTGCACACTGTTTGATTGGGTTCCTTCAAATTGTTTCTTATAACATTGCTGTTGATACACTCCATCATCCATGTTTAGTTTCATATATCCATATACATAGCTGGGCAATATAAATCAATCCTGATTTATTTCTTGTATCTAAAGATTTTATGTTTTTCTTAAGCGCGAAAGGCTAAATAGGCCTTGCTGAAACTGTTTCTCTACTCCATTGGTATGTTTATAGACAAATACAGATGCTATACCTAATCCTAAACAGAAATTCCAAACTAAAACCAGAAACAACTGTTTTTATATTTAAAACAATCCTCAGGCCACTGCTGATATACGGCTGTGAAGTCTGGAGAGCGGCATCCTAAACGAAAAGGAAAAAACTACAATCTTTTCAAAATAAAGTCCTAAGAATCCCAGTTAATGCTCCTTGGTTCATAAGAAATAGCCAATTGCATCGCGACATGGAGTTAATAGAGGATTACATCAAAAAACGGTTAATGAAGTTTCACTCCCAGTTGCCGACAGTTAAAGGAGCAGTGACCTACAACCTGGGAAACCCAACCTCAACCCGAAGACTGACGCCCAGACTGCTGCAGGACATTCTTTTATAAATTTATAATAAATATAAATTTAATTCATAGTCACACTACCTCTATTTACTTATTATTATTATTTTTTTTTTCTCTTATCTTCTCTCTTCCCTTTTTCAAATTAACTTGTTTCTTTTTACTATTAGAAGGCAATTGTTTGTTTTATTTAAGTGTCAATATCATTATTTTTTGTTATTAATTTTACTTTCCTCTTTTATTAAGCATTATTCTTATCTATTTATTTTCTTATTATTTTTTTCTTTTAATAAGAACGTTGTATATAGTTAGGGGTGTCATTTGTATGACTATACCCCCTCATAATCAACTGTTAAAAAATATATATAATATAAGTTATATGAACCATGTAAGGCCCACCAGGCCGATCTGGTATAAAAATAAAAGACAAATACAGAACATTCTCTAATGCTCTAGTAGCTCGATGTACCGTAAGTGGTACTGCCCGATAGTAGAAGCAGTTAGTTGGGTAGTGGCACTCAGTGGCTATCCCCAGTTGTGCGATATCCATTGGAAGAACTAGAACGGTCCCTGTTAACTATCTCGAGCTGCCGCTATGTCACGGCTTTAAAGCAGGATCTTCGCGGTGGTTAGGGTGCTAACTGTACGCCTCTCGGGCAATTCCTAAACCTTCTAATTATACAGTCTTCTCAGAGTATGTCATCTTCACATCACTATAATAACGGTGACTGCCATCATATCTCGGCAATGGCACAACTCATAACGGTCGCAGTGCGGCACGGTCGAGATAAAGAAGAGCTTTGATGAGCAGAATAAATCGTAATGAATTCTAAGTCTCAAATTTTTTTTTTTTTGCTTTTCTCTTAAAATAATAAACTTTTTGAAGGTCATCAGAGGCGATACATATTCATATTCGTAACCCACATAATGTGATTTTGAATTTTAATATGAATTACTGAAAACACAAACATATTATTATTTCTTTACTAGATGAAATAAATTATTTTCGAATCTTTAATTCCATAAATAACCATTATTTCTTCAGCGAATTGCATAAGTCAAAGTTATCACTACACTCAGAATCAGATGAATTAGTGTCTGCACATATTTCTTTTGCGTTATACATTTTAGGTTTATATTATAATTTTCTGTTAATTAAAATTCGGAAACATCTCACTGTAGAGTTCCCCAAGGGTCTGTGCTATCCCCAGTACTGTTCTCAATATATACAGCTGAAACTGATGGAGCGAAGTACACCAATGCTACTATAATGGCATATGTCGACGCCATAGCTATTTATAGTAGCTCAGTAAATACAGAGAATACTGCTCTAAGCAGGTGGAGGATGCTTGTACAGATATCACTGAGAGACTGAATATTACAGTTAATCTCAAGAAGACTGACTGTATTATTTTCTTCTTTCAGAAAAATAAGCGCAAAATAAGACCTAAAGTCTATAAGGCAGTAGGACACGAGAATAGACCAGCAATGAGCATAGAATATCTGAGGTTTACCTTTGATAGACACCTGACGCTAGCTCGCCACTGCAACAAGAAAAACAAGCTGGTCAGTGCCGAGTGTTACAGGCTTAATCGCCTGCTAATCTCTCCCTCCGCCTCTAATTAATGATTTCTAAAAGTAACCTCATGCCAGCCCTGCTCTATAGTGCACCCTTGCTGGCCAACATAGCACTAACTGCCAAGAAGCATCAACAGTTTCAGAGCAGCATCATCAGACGTATTGTGCGACATTACTTCATTACCAATACTGACAACATACATACAACACTCGACCTATCGACGGTGCCAGAGTTCATCAAGAGGAGGCACATCAAATTCTTTGATAGCCTCCAGTACTCCACAAAACCACTATTCTGAACACCGACAGGATGTTCTAGGCCAAAAAGATGGCAGACCCACAAGGACAAGTTACCGAACCATTACTGACTCGATAAACCTAGTGTGCCCCAACACCGTCAGACTAACACAACACTACCTCTTATCCAAAATATCAAATTTCCTCAGCCTCATCTTCAAATGCTTTCCCAATGCAATAAAAGAGCTTCTCCTCAATCCGTTTTCCCATCCAACTCCACGCAGTCATGGGCATAGAAAAAAATATATATATAAAATAAATATCCGAACACCCAAGCGCTTAAAATTTGAATAAATTTCTTTTTAAAATGTATTTTTTTTTACGTTTGTACCGTTATGTGATCTAACTGAAGCTGAAATCAATTCTTTATTGGAATTATATCTATTTGATAAAAATTACAATTTAATTTATTTAGAATAAAAAAAACAAAAACAAGAATCAAGTATTTCCTGTAATATTCAATTTGTGAAATGACGAACGTTCGTCATGCAGACAAATATGTGTTAAAACATCTATGAGGAGATACAATGTTTTGCCACTGTACTAGATCAGCCGAAATTTCTAACCGTTGACTGCGTCATAAAGAAGCTGCTTGTGGAAACGCTAAACTATTCAGTTGGGGCGTAGGACCTCCACAGAGCTGGGTGTTATAAGAAATGAAGACGCCAGCAGGGAATTCATTGGACACGGAGGCTTCATCTCACCGCCACAGCATTCTATATATCTGTCTCATTTAGTTCTGCTTATGAATCCTTTTCCATCATTGGCTTATACTATACTAATGTAACCATCAGTACCAAACACAGCTATTTTTTAACATTTGTGACTTATACACGCCTCAATTAAAATATAAATTCAAATATAGTAAACAAGATGGAAAGATTCTCATTTTCTTATCTTTCTTTTATCCCGTTCTCCTTCTATATGCGTTCTTAGTTCTTTTTTACTATATATGTATATATATATATATATAACCAACCTGTATGTATATATTTTCTTCCTCTCAATTTTCATTTTCTTTTCATATTTAAATTTTAAATTAATAATAACTAATATGTTCATACTTCTTTGCATTATATAA
>NW_027105572.1:698700-714900 GCF_000696795.3 Halyomorpha halys
TCATATTTCTTTGCATTATATAACTTTAATATTTTTATTTCCTTATTTATTATGTTATTTATTATGTTATTTATATATTAATATATTTTTTTATTCATTAGTTGTTATCTTGTTCTTTGTTCTTAGCCCTGATGAAGGCTAGAAATTCTGGCCGAAACATTGACACTATTAAATACATTTTTTCCACTTATTTGAATTATTCTCTGACTCCACTCCCAACCATCTTCTCATACATATCATCCGCGGTAAGCTATCCTCTCATTATTAAGTAGATAGCAATGAAAGGTGCGGAAGAAAATTTAAATAATTAGTTACTGGAATTAACATTACTAAATTTAGTAATAATTAAAAATATATAAATAGTGAAACGTCAATACAAATAAATAAGTTTTACGTATTTGTGCATTTATACTGACCGCACCATCTTCTTGTTTTTACTTTATAATATTTATCGGTAAAGATATTATTGATTAAATAAAAATGTATATTTAGAAACAATATAAATAAACAAACCCTACTACGACACATATGGAAGTGATTTGAATACACGACAGGCTGATTAACATAATCTATTTAAATCGAACGGAAGGGACACCCGTGTGAAAATATAATCTAGGTCTCCGGAATCAGGTGTAGTTATAGTAATAAGAAATAGTCCAAGGGGAGATAAAAATAAGTTATTTCACCTTAATTTTTTATTACTTTAATCAAAACTTTATACATGTAAAAGTGAAAATTGGCACAAGACTGAAAAGACAAGAAACTGCACGCAGATTCCGACTATTAAAGCACTTACTAGACAACGGTTTTAACTTCCAACTCATTACAAAAGACTGATCTACATGACAACAATAAGGCCCATCTGAACATACAAAGTTGAGCTTTTAGGCTCCACTAAACCTTCGAATTCCTCTCGTATCCAATCCAAAATCCTCCGTAAAATCCTCAATGCTCCTTACTTTGTTACAAATAAAACCATCCATAAGGACTTATGTTCCTTATGTAATCGATCTAGCCCGAACCCGATATCATTCCTTCCATTGTAAACTTCCTAACCACCTAAATCCACTAATTTCTCCACTAATAACCTTTGTTCCTCTTCTATTCCTGGCAATCCTCCGAGGTGCCTGAAAAGAAGATGGCCTCGTGACCTTATATTATAAAATGTTTTCAGAGTTCTACCAATACCAATTTCTCTATATGCTGTATCATATCACTATGATCTTACTTCAAATTTGCTTGTTGTATTTTATAAACAGTTATAAATCTAAATAAATAAATATTTTTTTCAATCGTAGCTCCATGTCCTTAAAACAAATTACAAAAATAAATAATTTCAAAGTTCATTATTTAAAGCAGATCAAATTTTATTCAATAAATGCTCTAATAGAGCTTTTTACGATCAATAGATACAGCGAAATACAGTTTTTCTCAAAAAATTCAATATTTTACGAATTTAATAATGAAAATGGTTCGATGCTGATATCACCAATCGTTCCCTACATTCGTCCCCCAAACCCACGTCTACTAAAGCAGTTTTAACAGAACCCTCCCACCTATCCCTTGATTATGTGTTTATTGAAATTTTAGGGATCATCAGGGAATTAAAAAATAACATGTATTTCCTGCCTTTAACCTCTCTTTCATTTCATTTTTTCTAGTTAACGTACAAGCTATATCCTTAAAGCTATCTACCTGTTTAAATGTATTTTCTCCTATATTTATATTGCCGAATTTGCTTCTGTTCCTAACCATGTATTTTTTTTCGTATTTTATTCGAGGCCTGGTTCCTTAGTAAAATTTATAGACGCAGTAGTATTTACTTTTATAGTCTCCTTATCCTTATACAATAATACCAAATCATCAACACACCCAAGTACCAGTATTTCTCCACCAAAAGTCACCCAATAATACCTTAGATATCCTTAGTGCAAAATTAAATAAGAGATCTGATAAAGAATCGACTTGTTTTAAACACGACCGCACATAAAACTTCTCAGAATAATTATTACCGATTTATATATATAGATACAGTTTTTCAATAAGCAACATTTTTTTTCCAAATAAAATATTGTTATTATTATATTTGATTTATTATGAAATAAATCAATATTATGTGAACTTATTCTGGCAAATATCATGTAAACCCCTAAATGTCGGCAAATATCTGCTGCTCCTTATGAAGACGAATGTTATCAACTACATTATGCTACATTCAACTAGCTTTAATTTAAGTGCCATTGGGCATTTGTACGTTTTATAGTTTTAAAATAACAAAAGTTGTATGTTTTAAAAAACATTATTATGGAATAATGATACCATGAAAACAACTACTCCTGAATTGAGAGGTGATAGACATATGTACGTCATTTGTAGGAGTAATAGTTTCCATTGTATTTTCCAAAATAAATTTATATTGATATAATAATATAATATTGATTTTTCGTTATTTGGAAAAGATTATTGCTTTTTGAAAAATGTATCTCGAGAATTATTGATCATTAGCAGCTCTATTGTGGCTCGTATATTAGCAAATTTACACTACTTTAAATGGTATTCTAAATCCCATAAAATCCCCTTTACTTTCAGTCGTAAATCTCTACTGTACTGCCGTACTGTATCTTTTTTCAATATCCCACTAAAGCCAGTTGAACAGTTTCGCTACTTAGGTCTTCATCTTGACAAGAAATTTACTTACCCATACTAGACTGAAACGACAAGAAACTGCTCCTTGATTTCGATAACTACAACACATACTTGACAAATGCTTTAAACTTCCCATTTACTCCAAAAAACTACATAATAATCAGACAAATTAAGAAATTGAGCTTCCTTATTATCCAAAAACCTCCGTAAAATTTTTTTTCTTTTTTAATTAATTAACAGCGAAGGTGGTGTTTGCCTAGGTATATTGACTCACCACTCGGGAAAATTTCTAATATCATATCCATACTAAAATGATAAAATGATTTCATTGCATATATAAGATGATTTCATTGCAATAGTCAATATTAAGAAACATACCAAAATAAAATAAAATTGAGAGAGAAAAGAAAAAAAATCCTAAAATCCTTAATGCTCCTTATTACGTCACGCATAAACTCATCCATAAAGACCTTTCATTCTAAAATCCTTAGTCAGTCAAACCCTTTAGTTCTTAATCTCTCATCTATATCAATCCCTCATAATCCTTCGAGATGTCTGAAAAGAAGATGGCCACGAGATCTTCTAATCTAATGCATTACTTGAAGTACCACCAGGGCTCTGTTTCATAATGAAAGCTAATAGTGTTGGTTCATAAATATAATTATAGAAACTAGGTGGTAATAACACGGATACTTATTTTTTTATTTGAATAGGGATTCATACTAATTAGTAACATTACAGAAGTTAAAAACCACTGATGTTCAAACCACTATTGCACAAGTCACTATAATTGTGTAAAGTAAAATCTGTATGACTTTATTAGTTTTTAGTAAAATATGGTATTAGTTTATACTTTATTATGAAACAGAGCCCTGGAGGATCATTCCCAAGATAATCATGTATTCTGAATCTTTTATCACATTTATTTACTGTATTTTTATTTATTTTTTATATACTTGTAAATTTCAATAAATAAATAAAAATAAACATGTTGGTCTATTAAGGTTTTTAGTATTGTAATATTTTTGTAACGTTTTGAAACAAGCCATTTTTTATTCTCCTCAACCATGATTGGCAATTTTGACTATTAAATATATATAGTGGTCATTAATATAATAAAAAATTGAAGTGTAAAAAAATTTTTTTGGGATTAAATTTTTATTATTTTTGCTAACTGTTAGGACCACACAGTCAGGTATTGCCCATCGAGATATTTCTTCAACCTTTGATAAATAGTGAGTAGAAGTGACAGGTTCCTCGAAGATCATTACACTTTAACTATTAGCGGGCCATTATAAACTCTCTACTTGTCAATTAGTAAAAGTAATAGTCATTGGGTCAAGGTGAGGGCTCCCAATGAGTCGGGGTTCACTAATATTGCCTTCAGTTCCATAATGGTAGTGATCCTTTCCAATTGTATAGAGACCCAATTAGTTTACATTTTTTACAATCTTATTAGTTTATTGTTTTTAATAATAAGCTATTGTAATAAATTTTTTAAGATTCAGATACTACAAAAAAATTAGTATACACTACGATAATCAGACCAATTTGGACATATCGAATTGAGCTCTGGGGCTCTACCAAACCATCAAATTCCTCCCGCATACAATCCAAAATCCTTAATACTCCTTATTACGTTACAAATAAACACATTCACAAAGACTTATGCTGTCTTTTCATTCCAAACTCCTAACCCATTAGTTCTTAATCTTCCATCCTTAACAATCCCTGATAATCCTCTGAGGCGTCTGAAAGGAAGATGGCCACTGGACCTTCTAATTAAAATTAATGCTTGAAGTACCACCATTGGGTGGTTCCTTCCCAAGATTTTCAACTGTATATGAAACATACAACATATTTTATTTATTATTTGTACAGTTGTAAATCACATTAAATAAATAAATTAAAAAAAAAAAATTCTGAGATATAATTTTTTCGTCTCTCAAATTCAATGTTAACACGCGCGCGTACACTTCAGGAAATCCCCTGGCTAGGGACGGAATTGAAGGAGATTGGACATTGTTGAGAGAGAACATGCCACCGCCATCCACTTCATTGAGTTTACTCCAAATTTTCTTTCTTACACAACTGTATCACAATCTTCCTACAACTACACCACCTTGTCAATATTTGCTCCCTTCAAATAGCCCCAATTTCAGATTCAGTAACCTAGTCTTACTATTTTTTCTCTTGACCACCTCCTTGTAACCATGTAAATTATACAATAGCTTCCAGAAATGTTTTCTCTTGTCCACCGATCCCTCCGAGGACCTGAAGAGAACAGGAATCTTCATCAGACCAGCCATCGACATGGCAGTTATACTGGTCAAGGAAGTGTTTCATAGAATATGTTGCGCCAATTATGAATTATTCATTGAAAATTTTTATAAATTTTCGTTAATTTATATAGTATTTAATATTCTGAAGTAGATTGTGTCAAGTTTATGTTTTGATTTAGTAAAAAAATAAATAGATTTGTACTGCTACAACTCATTGAGCGTCAGGTGTGTAGTTTTCTTTAAGGAAGTACTGTTACTAAACCAACGGTTGTGCAAAGAGGTTTTTCTGTCAGAATTATTCCCTTATTAAATTAAATATAAAAAATAATATATCTGCACCAAAACAATCCATGAAGGGTCAGGAGTGCAGTACTCAGTAAACTACTGTTAGACCAACGGTTGTGTAACGAGGTGATTTTTTCACAAAGTTGACACACGGTCAGTAACAGAATAAATATTATCTGGCTTATTATTATAAATATTATATAGCTCAGAAGAGCTGTTGCAGTGGCCAAGGAATATCTTGCACCAATAAATAAATCTGTACCGTCAGTAATAAATAAATTAAGCGTCAGGTGTGTAGTTCTCTGTAAGGAAGTACTGTTACTATACCAACGGTTGTGCAAAGAGGTGATTCTGTCAGAATCATGCCCGACCTCCAGATTTTTCTCTAATTAAGAGTACCCACTTAAGGGCTTCTGAACTAACTAGTTTGACTCACGGCTACAGCCTCATCGCTGAGCCACTCCGCTTCCCTACAATTTGATTTATAGCAACGTTATTTATAGTATGTTTATATTTAAATAATATAATGCAGCCTTCAATACATATTTCATATGATATTGGGATTTGAAGCAATAAAATTTAATTGTTATTTCAACGTGTCAATATGACAAAAAGTAAATAAATAAATTGTTCATTACTCATTTTATGAAGATACCTACTCAAAATTCAGCATTATCTATTTATAAACCAAAATGTCTCACACTCACATTAATCTGAACGGGCATTACTTTGGTGAATAGAGTAATTCAAGGAAACCTTGTGCCAAAAAAAATATCGGTCTTTCAATCTGTTTAAATATCAATGAAACCTCATATAATTGTTATTTGTTTCATATGATTGTAACTACTTTTCTGAGAAGATAGGCGTGTGTCAATATATCTTTTTTTTTATAATCATGATAGTTTTTTTATTATAATTTCGCAAGAAAAAAAATATTTAAATGAAATATTCCTTACATATTATTTTCATAGGGTATAGTTAACAAACGTGGGGACAATATATCGATAAGGTCTGAGAATCGCGAGAAGTTTACTGATGGGTTTGAATGAAATGACAGATTCTTTATATATGCATTTTTTTCTAATTGCTCTAAATGTTGCTTAGTTTGATCTTAAGATATTACCTTCACGTCTATTTGGAATACTCTTTATTGTTTTTCGGAAAATAAAATATATTGTATTCATTAACTTTTAATCAATATAAAAAAATCAAATCAAGTGTAAATGTACACTTAGACTTATAGTCCGATTTCAATTTTTTATTTGGGAGGAGGGAGGGGGTAATTAATTACGAACCCAAAAACGTCTGCATCCAAAGAAAAAAAGATAAAATTTACCACCACCAAAAAGATTTAATTATTTTCATATTTTTTTTCTACCGAAGATTTTCGTAGCATTTAACCTTATGGCAACATAGAACTTTTTAAAAAAGAACCGGTCCGATAATTCAAAAAGTTTATTGTGGACAAAGATTCGAATAATTCCCTTTTATATAAATATATTATTGTATACATCATATAATTATTGTATTTATTATATATTATTGTACTTTAAAAACAATTTAACTGTACAAGAAGAACTATTGTTCTTACTTAAATTATCTTAATTTAAAGAGGACGCTTCCTAGAGTAACCTAATAATCAGCTACCCCATAGCTTACGTGAGAATTATTGCCTGATCTGATTGCGTATTTTCTTTCCTGTTGATCCGCAATCTCTCTTAATGTCGGTCTACACAAATATACTTTAGTAGACCCACAGAAGCCTTGATCAGCTTGTGATGAAACGGCATTGAAGGACAATTAAATATTAATAAAAAATAATATATCTTTACCAAAACAACCCATGAAGGGTTTAGGAGTGCTTGTAAGTACTGTTGCTAGACCAACGGTTGTGTAACGAGGTTGATCTTTTTACAAGGTAACTCATGGCCAGTAACAGAATAAATAATATCTGGCTTATTATTATAAATATAATATAGCTCAGAAGAGCTGGTGTAGTGGCCAAGGAAGTGCTTCATAGTATATCTTGCACCAATAAATAATAATTGATTGAGATTCATTATACAATTTTGTATATTTATACAATATTTAATATTTTGAAGTCGATTTTTTCATAATTATCTTTTGATTTAATACATAAATCTGTAATGTTACAACCCATAAAGTGCAGTGAAGAAACTGTTACTAGACCAACTGCTGTGCAAGGAGGTGATTTGTTCAGAATCACGTGACCGCCAGGTTTTTCACCAATTAAGAGTACACACTTTATGACGCTAGAAGGGCATTAGAGGGTTCCCGAAAGCTGTTGACTCACGGCTGCAGAATGAATAATTATCTGTCACAGCCGGATTCTAACTCGGGTTCTTGGAGTTAAGTGGCCAAGTGCCTTAATAGTCAAGTGCCTTACTACACAGAGCTATTCCGCTCACAAATTAAATTATTTTAGGTCTAATTATTAATACGGAATCCTGCCATTACCCACAGAATTGTATCTTAATATGTTATATATTTATGTAACCTAAAATTCCGAACCAAGATCTGTCTACTTATCTTCTCAATATGTGTGTTGTTTTTGTCTATTTGATAATATAAAGTTTTTTAAAGTTCATCTTGTTTAATATTGGATAGCCCTAGAACTAAATGAATTTTTTATTAATACTTCAGTTACAATATATTATCAATCAAAGAATACATTCAGTGATGTAAAAATTTATATAACTGCCTAAAGTTCCTTGACATTCTTATAGAAGGTGCAAATCATTATTGTGGCAGTACTTTTACTGCGTAGCACTTTGTCCTATAATTATAATATGTACTTTGTACCAAGCCCCATATTAGTGAATTGTGACCAGTCATTTTCCCTATCTCGTAATCTTGACACAGCAGGTTGAAATTTTATCTGATGATAGATGATTGGCACTGGCTTTCGAAACCGCCTGACCTTTCACAATTTGCCGCCATGAGGAATTTGGAGTTAAGTCTTTGATAACAAACCTGTGTAATAAGGATGTTTTAAATTTATAGCCAGCACTGACTTTCTTATATATATTTCTTTTTTTGAGTGTCGCATAAAGAAAAAATAAACTTAAATTAATGATCTTCTACTGGAAGAGTTTCTAGAATCAATATGAATTTGGTGAATGACACAATCTTCCTTTTTTAACTGTAACAATTTATTTCATATACAACAACAACGTCTCGGAATTATCCCCCATCTTCAGGTTGCTGATAAAATTATTTTATATATAAAGTATAATTAACTTCTTAATTTGTCATTAATGCTAATACCTTCTTGAAAATGATAATTATTCTCCTTAAAAATGCATAATAGTTTTGGAACCGGTTGTTTACCATCGTGCAAAGCCGGTAGCTAGTGTTTTTTTTTTTTTGTTTTTGTTTTTTTTAATAGCATAAAACATCATTTAAACATTTTAACGAACTTAATTAGTCTGTAACTATTTTTATGTTGTTGTGGTTCAAAGACAAATAGAAGTGAAGTGCTGCTGCTATTGCATTAAGTGCGGCAGAGAATAAGTTGTATATATATGTATGTATAGTTGACCGTAAAAATTGATATATAGGGAGATGGTCAGGGTTGCGGTCAAAAGAGAAATAATTCTATTTTGACCGCAACCCTGACCATCTTCCTATATAATAATAAGTTGTATAGTTTAGGTAAATTCGTATTGTCAAAATGAAAAAAATATTGCTAAGGTTTTTTTTTTCTTGGTTTTTTTGGATACTGCTTATAGATAAAAAGCTCATATTATGATATATTAGTGAATATAATGTCTTACGTCCATACTTCATTATCTGGAGTTATGATAATGCAATTATTTAATTCAGCATGAGATTCTATTGAAGACATAATAAAGAAAAGAAATTGTACACAACAGTTAATGAAGACACTGAGCAGTAACTTGGTATTCTGATCAAGAGCTGCTATGGTACGATTAGTATTCCAACATGGTATTCCATGTTGGAATACTAATCGTGTAATGATTGCCGATCTTACTTATCGTCCACTTTGAATACTAATTTTATCGTCGTGAATTACCTGTAATTATCCAGTTATTTTAATTGTAAGTTACGAAAATCGTATAAATTATTACCGTTTATATATTAATGAATAGAGCAATGAGTTGCTTGGGCCAAGAATGTTATAAGCAATTGGGAACAATAATTTTGTTCTTTTGTTTCTCTATTAAGATATTTAATGGGTACGTTCGTCAAACAAAACTAAAACTATAAACGAGTGAAAAATACGTATAATTACTAGTCAAAATTGATGAGTATGTTAAGTATAGTTAGAGATAATTTGACATTTGATGCTCGATATCTTTGAAAATAACAGCAATAGAAAACCTAATAGATTATCATTTAAAATAGAGTAAATTCTCTGAAATATAAGCTCTGATAGAGCTGTGTACGTTGAATAGTTTTAAAAAGCGACATTTTATGAAATATATACTGAAAATCAGTAGTTAGTGAATTTAATGTAGACAATATTTATCTCAGAAGCTTTGAGACGGACATATATTTATTATTACTCAAATTAACGTTAGTTGAATGTACTATAAAGTAGACATTTATTTTTGTATGAGTAGTAGTGTTCATCATATTTTCCAAAATAAACTAACAAGATGATGATTTTTAGTTGCTCAGACAAATCTTTTGGTTTATGAAAAGCTATATCTTAGGAACCATTGGACGTACAGATCAAATGAAAGATAGTTTAATGTAATAAGTTTATATTTTTTAGGGGTAATGTGTTTTATGAAGTTTGCTTATAATTATGAATTTTGCACATGACATTACGTCCAAAAAAAGTAGAAATGAATTTATTTTAGCAAACATCATGGAAACAACTACTCCTACGAAGATTAAACTGGTTTTAAGACATTTGTACGACTTAGGGTTGCTGAGATATATATTTCCCATAGTAAATTCACTAACTTCTGATTTTTAAGTACATTTTTTTTTAACATGTTGCTGCAACTTAAAAAAAAAACTGTATCTTAAGGCTCATATTTTAATAAACATACTCTACTTTAAATTAAGTTCTATTAGGTTTTCTGGTGTTGTAGGTAGGTTCAAAGATATGGAGCTTCAAATAAAGTTTTTTAAAATAGCCATCATTTTCTAATCCACCTAGTTGTGATTGGTAATTATGACTATTTGGAGCTGGCTTTGTTAACTTTTTCATCATTTTGTCTATTGAATAGGCAGGAATGGAATCCCCCACTCTTAATTCCTCCGAGGTCTGAGAATAGTAAATTTATTATAAATAAGAAATCTGTGGCAATGAGAGATGCTGTAAAGTATTCAGCGTGGTTGGCCAATCTTATCTTTTTATTCAGTACATTATTAACATTACCTTATAATTTATAAACATAAAATTCTTTCTTGAGACTGGCAATTTTTTACTAAATAATTCAAAACATTATCCACATTATAGTCTCAAAACTTTTATTGTTTTTACACGTCCAACGTTTCGGCCAATTCGGCCATCTTCAGGGACAATCTTAATTCACTATGAAACATATTATTTAATATTTTTCCAAACACTTCATACAGGCTATTCTGCCCAGGTCAAAACGTTTTTATCCAATAAGTCAAAAATCCATTAAATTTCACAGTCAAAATTATTTTTCATTTTACCACTATCATACACTTTTATTGATTTTTGACTTATTGGATAAAAACGTTTTGACCTGGGCAGAATAGCCTGTATGAAGTGTTTGGAAAAATATTAAATAATATGTTTCATAGTGAATTAAGATTGTCCCTGAAGATGGCCGAATTGGCCGAAACGTTGGACTTGTAAAAACAATAAAAGTTTTGAGACTATAATGTGGATAATGTTTTGAATTATTTAGTAAAAAATTACCTTATAAGTTATTTAATATAACAATATTGATTTACTCAAAGACAACAATGCCTGTTGCAGAACGGGATGTGGGCAGGACAGTGGTGCGGGATTGGGCTCCTGGGTGCCACCAGCCTCCACCTGCTGGCCACCCTGGTCTCGGTCCCTCTCACCTGCAAGAAGTCCTGCGCGGGACCAGAACCCGGGACGCACGAACTGCAGGACACCAAACACCACCTCGTCAGCTCCTGGCTGGGCAGGCATAATCCGGTCCTCACGCCGCACCATTTACTAGTAAGTACAAAACTTATTGTATACATCTTTTATGCCATATATCATAATAATATGGTACGATGGCCGCATAACACAACGTTGTCACTTACTGCTTTACATTGAGATGTAATTAATATTTTATGTGTTAAAACAGCTATTACTTTATTATTCAAAAAAAGTATATTTCATAACATATATGTGAAAGTAAAATCTGACTATTGTCATAAAAACCAAGGAAATAGGACAATTTTTTTTTAAATGTTTTTCATATCCATTGTTTTATTAGCAATAATGATGTACAGTTATTTTTAAAAAATAATAATAATAAAGATACTTAAAAATTGACATTCAAGCCCACAATAAAAAATAAAAATTTTGGAATTTTTTAAAAAATATTAAACATTTATTTTTCTTTTGCTACAAAAATTCGTATTTAGGGTTCTTGGGGGTTAAAATAACGATAATCAACTTTTTATGATTCGAATTCCTGTCCCTATTTTTTTTCTTTCTTCTCCTTTTATTATTTATCAAATTCTTTAATATTTTGTATTTATCCATTGTTTAGTATTTCTAACGATTATAACTGGTTATTTATTTCAAATTAGTACAATTAAAGGTACTTTAGGGGAACATATTCTAAAGACTCTAATTTTTTGACATATTGGGAAGAGGAGAAGGAGGAAGTTTACAGGTTACCACGCTATTCTAATCATGATCGATGTGTTAAGTTTTCATTTCGTGGGACCACCACAGAAAAAAAAATCCCTCAGGCCTGATTTCATCGGTTAAAAGTCTCTGTTCAGTAGTTCATATAACTGTCCAAAACTTCGGATAAGGTCTTGCCTTTTTAGTCTGATGAGTGGTTTCCATGTTAGTCTCATATCAGAAAGGCAGGACCGTATCAGGAAAGAGATGTGCTTCTAGAGCTAATGGGATTGTCAAATAGAAGTTTAGTCAAGACCTACCAATCTGGTATACGTTTTAAAGGTAAAAAAATTGTTCTCAATCCGAATTTTGCTCTAATTTAGCTTCAAATAATTAAAAAGGAAAATCATTTGTTACGTAAAGTCAGAACTGGAAAGTTAGATAACATTTCGAAGATCTAGAACTCTGTTCATGTTCCGAAAAGGAAGCTGATTGTTAGAGATTTCATTAATGAACTAGGTAACTGTGCTCATCGCAATTAGAGAACTTAATCGAATACGGAAGGAACATTCTCTGCTGCGAGGTATAAAACGTTTTATTAAACAGATTCTAACAAATAAGGTTAATCAATTTTTTATTATTTTTCGAAAAAAATTTTTATATGGTCAGTATAAAAAAATAAACTTGAATAGGTCCACAAACTACTTTTTTCAATTTTTCAATATTAATATTGTATTTGTAACCTAATACTGAAATTTGCACCGTGAATGACATAAATATACTGTGCATGTCTAAATACAAAATTTAATGAGCAACGTAGTAAAAAACATTGACTTTAAAGATTTAAACATTGTAAATATAAATAAATAATATAATGTAAATAAAGTAATTAAATTCACTAATTTATTGCTTTAGAATAACAGATAGTTAATTGACCGTGTGTAATATATAAACTGAAAATGGCCCGGATGATCTGTATTTATATATTTTTCCCCTCCTTATTTTGTATATTATCATTTTGTGTCTATCCATATTTAATATTTTCTTAATATTATCTTGTTTTAATATTATTTTATATGATGTTACTTTTAAATTTAACGTCATTTGCGAACCGTGAAATTCCCCTGCTCCCCTATGAGGTTGACAACTCGCATCCGCCTTTCATTCATTATTTTGCTTTCTTCCATCCAGAAAAGTGGGTATCCTATTTCTTGGCCTTTATTTCCCGCCTTTTAGTGTTTACTATATTTCTATACGTCTCTTTTTATTTATTCTAACTTCTGTTTCCATTAATTGTCTAATACCTTTTGTTATTCTAATTTATTTATACTTCTGACTGTACATCTTATTTCTAGTTTCTTTAATTTACTTTTATTTTTATATATTGCCGACTTATTTTAAATTCTTTAAAAACCTATACCTCTTCTTCTTAGTAAATTCTTTTAGTAGTTTGTATCTTTTTTAGTCCTGGTGAAGCCCTGCAAAGTAAAGCGAAATGTTGACTCATCATCATTAATAGTTTAATTATTATTCCCGATTTATTTATTTTTTTTAGCGCACCCCGACCATCTTCCTTTTATAACATATTAAAGTCTAAATAATTTTATTTTTAATATATCATATTATTTTTAATTACCATTGTGATAATTTGTATTTTGAAGTTGTTAATTTATAGTTATACTGATGAGAATCAATCTATGAAGAAATATCAAATGGCTATTTATTTTCCATATAAATTTGTAATTGATTACTTTAAAATAGAGGAGAGGTTTATGCTTTATTATGCTATACTGGCCAAATACTTCGAGTAGCTAGAACACAGAATCCTTATCAATCAATGATTGGATGTATAAACACAATCAAATGTTTATAAAAAATGCAAAAATTAGTTTTCTACTTTTTTTTTTAACAATCATTAACCATAACCTTATTTTATTTTATTTTTATACCAGATCGGTCTGGTGGGCCTTACATGTTTGATATAACTTATATTATAAATATTTTTTAACAGGTGATTATGAGGGGGTATAGTCATACAAATGACACCCCTAACTATATACAATGTTCTTATTAAAAGAAAAAAAAATAATAATAAAATAAATTGATAAGAATAATGCTTCTTAATAAAAGGGGAAAGTAAAGTTAATAACAAAAAATAATGACATTGGTACACTTAAATAAAACAAACAATTGCCTTCTAATAGTAAAAAGAAACAAGTTAATTAGAAAAAGGGAAGAGAGAAGGAAAGAGAAAAAAAATAATAATAATAATGAATAAATAAAACGAATAATAATAAGTAAATAGAGGTAGTGTGACTATGAATTAATTTTATATTTATTAAAAATTTATAAAAGAATGTCCTGCAGCAGTCTGTGCTTCAGTCTTCAGGTTGAGGTTGGGTTTCCCAGGTTGTAGGTCACTGCTCCTTTAACTGTCGGCAACTGGGAGTGGAACTTCGTGAACCGTTTTTTGATATAATCCTCTATTGACTCCATCTGTAATTCACGATGCAATTGGCTATTTCTTATGAACCAAGCAGTATTAACTGCGATTCTTAGGACTTTGGTTTAAAAAGATTGTAGTTTTTTCCTTTTCGTGAAGGATGCCGTTCCCCAGACTTCACAGCCGTACATTAGCAGTGGCCTGAGGATTGTTTTAAATATAAGAACAGTTGTTTCTGGTTTTAGTTTGGAATTTATGTTTAGGATAGAATATAGCATTGCTAATCTTGTATAAGTTAGAGTTAGTTTGATGTAACCATAACCTGAATACAATATATTTCAAATATTAAAAATGAAGAAGATAGTCAGGGTTGCGATCTAAAGAGAAACAAAAATAGCTAACTATTTTTGTTTCTCTTTGGACCGCAACTCTCATCATCTTCTTCATAATTTGAAATTATAGGGTTAATTATTTATATATATATATAATATTTCAACTATAATTTTTTAATAACATTTTTATATTATTTTTGTTTTTTCCACCTTTTTCTTACCACAAAAAGTTATATTACATTTTCCTTATCAATTCTTTCCTTTTTTTTTTTCTCATTACAATATATGCTATACTCTCTATTCCAATCTGCCATACCTCTTTTCTCCAGTAAACTGCAACAAACATTCAATTCGTTGCATAAATGTAAATAAAACGAAATTATCAATAAATAGAAAAGTAGAAATAACTGAAAAAAAAATAGCCACAGGAGTTGAACAATTAAAAAATAAATAAATAAATTTACAAAAATTAATAAATAAATTTTTAAAAAAGCATATAAATAAGTTTAAATAAATGCATAAATAAATTTTTAAAAAATAACAATTCACTTATTTATTTTGGGTGTTTTTTAAATAAAATAAATAAGAAGTTATTTTTACTTAATTAATTTTTCAGATAAATTTTTTTTCGTAAATCAATAAAAAATAAAAAAAAAAAAACCAATTACTCAGGGTACTTCGTCACATATCACTACCAATTTTGAATTTGTTTTTAGTACAGAATGTTCTCCCCTTCCACTATAAGCCGCCCAATACTGGAAGGACTACAAACCCTGGACGGCTGTGACCAGCTGGCTCAACGACCAGCCCGAACACTTTCTCCCTAACACATGCCCCACTGATGGGACCACTTTCTGTTTCTCAGCAATCTCCTCTTCTCCCTTTTATCTTCCTCTATTACAGGCTCGTTTGACTGGTTCTCAAGTTGGTTCTTATATCTAACCGTTTCACTTTCATATCTGTCTTTTTTATTGCTAACTTACATTTTATCTTTTTGCGGAAATCAATATTTGTACTAAGATTTAATGGGGAACGGAGTTACTATCACCCTAAAGCCCATAGGGAAGGAGCAGTAACATAAAATAAAAGTAAAAATCTTACGTAAGTAGGTACCCGTAATCGTCTTATTGATAACTCATGGAATTGATACTTTTGGAATCTAATACACTATATAAACTTTTTAATAAGTTTGTAATTATTGTGCAAAGACGAGATATATTTACAAGTGATAAAGAATGGTAAAATAAAATACTTGAAGAAGTTTGTCGGGGGGTGCGGTCAGCAAAGAACAACATAAATAAACAAAACCATATTTATTTATTTTATCCCGACGTTTCGACCTGAGTTTCAGGTCTTCATCAGGGCTATAGAACAGAAGAGATAACAACAACATTTAGAGTAACATACAATTGAAAAGGAATAGTA
>NW_027105572.1:715451-718003 GCF_000696795.3 Halyomorpha halys
CAACAGTTGATATGAAATACCAATGATAAAAAGGTCAAATTATAATTTAAAAGAAAAACATAAAAACAGTGACATGTAAAAATACGGAGCCCAAAGTTTTGTTTATTTATGTTCTTCTTTGCTGACCGCACCCCCCGACAAACTTCTTCAAGCATTAATCTACGGTCAACTATCATCATTGTAAAATAAAATAATTTAAAAAAAAAAAAAATTAAACTTTATTTGGAATCAAAAAAGTGTACTGTCGTTTTGACCCTGCTCCTTGAAAACCTCTACAAAAAATGAGAAAAAAAATTATTAATTTTTTTTTTTTAATAATTTATTTATTGATATTTACAACTGTATACATATATACACATCAAGTAAATTTCTTGTAAGTGATATTATGGCATGATAAAAACATGTGGAGAATCTACCCATTGATAGAACTCCAAAAACATTTCTAAAGGAGAAGATCTCGAGGCCATCTTCTTTTCAGACGTCTAGGAGGATTATTAGGTAGTGAAGAAGAAGCCAGGTTAGAAACGAGTTGGTTTGGGTGGTTGGAAAGTTCATTAATTATTTTTAAAAAAATTATTAAACATCACTTTAAAGTTTATTTAATATTTTTGGAGATTAATAGCAGTTATAATTACTATCTATAATATAATAGTAGTAATAGTATATAATTAATTAAAATTAAAATCTGTACCGCTGCGACCCATGGAGGGTCAGGCGTTCAGTACTTTGTAAGGTTTTAGTATTACTAGACCAACGGTTGTGCGAGAATTTGGTCAGCAGCAGATTTTTACCCAATTAAGGGTACCCAATTTATGAGGCTGGGTGGACCCCAGGAGGGCTCTAATACTCACAGGGTTGACTCACAGCTACAGTGTAACAGAAAACAATTATCTGCCCAGCCGGATTCTATCCCGGGTCCTTGGAGTTAGTAGCATCCTGCCAATATAATAACAGTAAATAATTACGATCTATTGTTCCCTATAACTTGTTTCCAAAATTTTATATGAACTATTTATCAAAAATATTAAAGAAAAAACTTTTTTAACCACAGTAAGCCAATATTTTTTTTTAATATAAAACTATATAATAATAAAAACTTATCATAGTTTTATTTTATACATATACACGCATTTCAGTGACGTTTTGGCCTTTTCGAAACATTTTCATCTTCGCCAATGTCACATTATTAAATACTATTTTCAAATACACAACCCTTGAAAGTACTCGTAATTGTTTGTATAAAATTATGCCTATTTCGAGTTGTGTATTTACTAACGTGTATATATATATACATATATATACCATTGTCCAGACCATTCCATTGTCCTTTTACGACAGTTTTAACAAAAAAACCGAACTTACAACGACACTAGGAACTGGAGAACGAAATAAAAAAAAGAATTGTTATTTATTTCGAATAACAGTTTATTCGCTTTGAAAGAAGACCTGTTGTTATGAAACGTTGCAAAAATACAAATACATTTAATTAAATTAAATACTAAAGCTCTTTATCAATTTATTATTAAACATGGCGTTAGCACCAATTATTATGTTTATCATACTAAGGGGAAAAACTTTATTAAAAACAACAAAGAAATGCTGCCCAACTTCATTGGGTTGCTACTTATACACAGCATACTTATTCAAATCTGATTGGAGATTTTTTTTAAATCTTACAATACATAGGCATAACAAGTGAACAACAATATAGAATAATAGAATATGATTTTTTTTTTGTTTCATTGCTTTAGTTCTTTTATTTTATTATATTGTTTTAAACTATATTTCCGCGAATGACATTCAAAATAATGATCATCGAAATGTTTATGACATACTGTCAATTTACTAAGGTGAGTAATATTTTCTACCTTATTCCCAGGATAGTAAAACGTTATTGGAGGGATTTCTCCTCCATTATTGCAATCTTATTCCTATTGCTGAGGCCATCCCTCCAGATCGTGATCTACTTGGAGGATCATCCGGTAAAGTGCTGCTAGCGTGCTGCCCGTCCAGACCTTTCCCCCAGGCGGGTTGGGGCATGCAGTTCACATCAAGCGATAGTTGTTCCATCCATTATTCAACTATTGATTGCTACGAGAACCTATTCCATATTTAAATTTTATTCATACATAATTTCTTTAATATGAATATACACCCACAGTCAATCTTTAGTCTAATTCATAATCTAGTCTATGTTCGTATGTAAAACAGAAACTCTCAAGCCTGAACAAAGTACTAAGGCTTTTGTATTCTATAATTTATGAACTTTTACTTATTAAAACCTCTAAGGACAAATTTATCAAATGATATTCGCTATTTTGATTCAAGAACATTTTTCGGGAGTTCTTCAGATAAATCAGATGAATCCAAGTAGAACTTGGCCCCTATACATCGATCTGTGCTGGTAATATGTAAAATTCAACTCTAAATAAACCAAATATTTTAATACTCGAAACTGCCTTATATATATTATTTCTTTCTGATACCTTATTTCGAGAAAACAAATTACTGATTGCATAAAAAATATGTATATAAAATAAAAAGAAATACTT
>NW_027105572.1:718246-731664 GCF_000696795.3 Halyomorpha halys
CTATTAGATATAAAATTAAAATTATATGACCTCCAATATAAAATATAAAAATTAATTTTTCACTCGGAGCTCCTTATCTTTGAACCAATCTACATCACTAGAAAACCGAATATAACATCATTTAAAGTAGAGACAATTTGCTAAAATATGAGCCCTAATAGAGCAATTTACGTTCAATAGTTTCCGAGATACAGTTTCTTTAAAAGCAATATTCCATAAAAAATAAAATCAGTTGTTAATTTATTCAGAAGATCCTCATCTCAGGAAACATGAAGCGTACGGATGTCTATTAAATATAAATTATTTCAATGTGCTGTAGAGTAGTTTACAAAATGATGTTTTACAAAATAAATGAACATAATATTGATTTCGGATAAAATGTTTTATTTATAAAAAAATATTTTACAGGAACAATTAGACGTACAGATGTCTACTAGCAATCAAATTAAAGAAACTTCAATGTACTCTAAAGTATCATTTATCTTTGTGAGGGTAATAGTTTCTATATTGGCATGCAAACATGAAGTTTACATATGAAATTGTTAAAGATGAAAGATTAAGAGTTAATGGGTTAGGATGGTTAAGGAGTTTGAAATGAAAAGACACATATCTATTTTGGGCCAATTCTGCAACGAATAGAATGTTAATAAGTTTATTTGTAACTTAACAAGGAGCATCAAGGATTTTACGTAGCATTTTGGATTGTAAGGATTGGATGCGAGAGGAATTTGATAGCTTGGTAGAGCCCCAGAGCTCAATTCCATATGTCCAAATTGGTCTGATTATCGTAGTGTATACAAATTTTTTGTAGTGAATGGGCAGTTTAGAGCGTTTTTCAAGTGTTGTAGCAATCGGGATCTACGAGCAGTTTCTTGTCGTTTCAGTCTTGTGTGTGGATTCCAAGTAAGTCTCTTGTCAAGTTGGAGTCCTAAGTATCGAATCTGTTCAACAGGCATTAGTGGAGTATTTAGAAATGAAACTGTAGGACAGGAGGGCAGAGGTTTACGACGGAGAGTAAAGATGATCTGATGGGATTTGTCAGGATTTATTTTGATTCTCCAGTTTTTACACCATTCATCAATAGATGTGTAGTGTTTGTGATGCATTAGTTGGGTCGTTGTTTACAGAAAGTATACATGTGTCATCAGCGTATGTTGTTAGGACTGTGTTAGGGTGGGTTGAGATGTCAGCTGTATAAACCGTATAAAGAATGGGACCTAAGATACTACTTTGAGGAACACCGGCGGACTGAGAAAAGAGAGATAAGTAGGCTAGGTTATGATTTACTTTAAAGGTTCTATCAGTGCGGTAGGAGCGGATTATAAGGAAATATGTTGGGGGTAGGAATTGACGAAGTTTATAGAGCAGACCTGGATGCCAGACTCGATCAAAAGCTTGTTCAACATCGAGGAAGACTCCCGTGCAGTACATACCGCGCTCCAATGTGGAAGATATGACATCAACCACTCGATGACTCTGTTGTATGGTAGAATCAGATGTTCTAAATCCAAACTGGTGATCAGGAATAACATGATATGAGTCAAGGATTGGATAAAGGCGTTTTAATAAGAGTATTTCTAGGATTTTGCACATAATGGGCAGGAGTGAAATAGGACGGTAGGAAGATGGATATTCAAGTGGCTTGGAGGGTTTGGGAAACATTTTTATAATAGACATTTTCCAAGGGTCAGGGAAATAGATGGATCGGAGTGAGCATTATAGATATAGGTAAGGAATAGAATGGCTTTACGAGGGAGCTGTTTCAGAATGTGTGCTGTGATAATATCGTGGCCAGGAGCTTTTTCTTACAAAGATAAACTTCATAAACTACTTTATATTCCATTAAACTAGCTTTAATTTGAGTGTTAATTGACATATGTACATCTCATGGTTCCTGAGATATAGATTTTCCACAGTAAATCACTAACTACTGATTTTTAAGTAAATTTTTTATGAATGTGTAGCTTTTTTAAAAAAAAATGTTTGTTTCTTGCATTCTTCATTTACATATTTATTATTATTATCATTTCTTAAATATATTATTTTTGATTATTTTTTTTTACTAATTTATTATTATTAGTTCATATTATTTAATAATTATTACATTTTGCATTTTGGAGGCATCACGAGGCTAAACCCCCACATTATGAATTGTTAAAAGCAAATTTAATTGTTATAATAATCATGTTAGGCCCACCTAAATATAGGTAATAAAGAAAAATATACTTAAAAAAAAAAAAAAAATTCTTAGTTCTATATTAAATTCACAATACGGCAAGAATTTATTCATTCATAAATTATAAAGTGGTAAAAGGGAAATATCAACATGGGTTCATTCATATTCTTCAAAAATTCACTACTCACATTGAATGGAAGTTGTCCTGTCATTCACCATTCTGAAGAGGAGTAATTATCTCTAATTGAACTAATGCAAAGGTGAAGGAGATGATTATATTCATTTATTCTTTTTCATCCATGATTGGTGAAGTTGTTTTTCATAATAGCAAAACAATCTCGCCTAAGGTGAACTACGACCTTTTCAATAATGAATTATTAATGCCATCCTTATAAGTCAGTAAATATTGATAAGTGTTGTGGGCGTCTGCGCAGAATGCCAAAACTATTCAACTATGCTTACTATCTATTTATTTATAAGAGATAAGCCCAGTAAGTAGAAAATATATACAAATAATACAGAGGGAAATGCTTTATTCGACAATCCTATCCAAATACATAGGGTTGCTATATCTTACATTGGATATACACACACTACCATAATTAACAAAGATTAAAAAAAAAATTTGTTTTCTAATTTTTCTTTTTTCAAACAATAATTAACTATTATCTAAATGAAATATATTGCAAATATTTTTTTTTTTTTGCTCTCGCAAAAAGTTATATTACATATTCCCTGTTCATTCTTTTCATTTTGGTTTTCTTCATAACCGTACATGCTATTCTCTCTTAGTACAAGAGCCGGGAAGAAAAAAAGGCAGTTATTTCACCCCAATTTTTGATTACTTAATTGAAAACTATGTATAATTAATAGTGAAAATTGATGAGACTGCCAAGTATAGGTAGGGGTAATAAAAAATGGCGGCTGCTTCAAAATGTTTAAAAAAATAAATTTTTCTTTCGTAGCTTCTATCTTTAAAATTATCAACTACACTAAAAAACCTAATAGAACATAATTTAAAGAAGAGTAAATTTTCTTAAATATAAGCTCTAAAATTTAATGTATTACAAAGTAGTTTATGACCTTTATCTTAGTAGGAATAGTAGTTTTCATGATATTTGCTAAAATAAATTGATTTATAGTTGTTCGGGCAATAAGTTTGATTTATAAAAAGCCTTATTTCAGAAATCATAGAACGTACAGATGTCTGCTAGCAATCAAATTAAAGCTAGTTAAATTTACTATAAAATAGTTTATAACGTTTATCTTTGTTGGAGTAGTAGTTTTTATAATATTTCACAAAATATTAATTTCTAGTTATTCATATAATATGTTTGATTTTTGAAAAAATGTATCTCTAGATACATAAGACGCACATTTGTCTTCCAGCCCTCAAAATAAAGGAAATTTAACTTACTATAAAGTAGTTCCTGACATAATATCATAAAAACTACTACTCCTACCAAGGAAAACGCCATAAACAACTTTATATCCTATTAAACTAGCTTTAATTTGAATGCCAATATACATCTGTACGTCAAATGGTTTTTGAGATATAGATTTCTCGAAATAAGTTCATTAACTACTAATTTTTCAGAGCATCTTTTTTTATATGTTTCTTTTTAAAAAGCCATATCTTGAGAACTATTGAACATAAAGAGCTATATTAGAGCTTATATTTTAGAAAATTTACTCTTCTTTAAATGATGTCCTATTAGGTTTTTTAGTGTAGTTGATAATTTTAAAGATAGAAGCTCCGAAAGAAAAATTAATTTTTTTTAACATTTTGAAACAGCCGCCATTTTTTATTCCCCCTACCCATACTTGGTGGATTCATCAATTTTGGCTATTAATTATACATAGTTTTCAATTAAGTTATTAAAAAATTGGTGTGAAATAACTGCCTTTTTTCTCCTATGGGCTCTTGTACTATATGGAGAGTCATATGGAGTTTTCCCAATTTCCCGAAACCGAAGAGGAATTAGTTATTTATTATTTGGTATTTATGTAATACCTCTATACAATATATTAATAATTTTTAAATTAATTACATTTTATAAAAATATGAAATAATATTGTGTAATATACACTTTATTCGATCTATAAAATTGAAATCTCAATGTATGCTTGTTATTTATCTCTTATTTGTAATTATATTAATGTATTATTTGTATATAATATTGTACTTAGGAAAGGAATTTGTACACTTCCGATCAAGACTAGTTTTCTATTATCGATTCCAAACAACAGGTCAATATCATCTGTTATACACTTTAATTTTCTGAAACACATCGCACCAGAAAACACATCTACATAAATAAGAAAACAGCCAGTGCTGAATAAATGGCATTTAAAAAACCATAAACAAAATCCAATAAATACAATTTTCGCTATTAATTCATCCCATATCGTAGTACAATAGTTCATTAGAAAAAAAAACAATGTTGACATTCTACGTTTTGTAATCTTGCATATCCTGTTTGTTTATTTCAACTACAGAAAAACAAATCCCTAATGTTTCACACATTACAATTAAAGTGGCGTCAAAGACAAGAGTTGTTATAGACATGTTACCTAAGAAAAAGAAATAAAAAACAGATTTACTAACGCAACAGGAAATCTGTTTTTTTTTTCTCTTAATACGAATCCCGAATGTTTCCTAAGACTGTACATCTATAGTATTCATGAAAACTATGTATTTGGCAATAATTTAGTATTTATTTTCAATAAAATTATTGTCAGGATTATTTTAATTGGATAATAACTTAACATATTAAGGTGTGATTCAATGGACTTTTATTAAACACTAGCTGACCCGGCAATGTTTCGCTATTGCTATATTTGAGGATTGATATAGATTTAATAAACACAATTGACAATTTGATATCTAGGTAAAAATTTACAAATACTTTATTATTATGGTTTGGTGACTTAAATTGAACCAATATATGCTATACAGGAGCCAAACAGAAACTTTTATTAAAAAATATAAATAAGTTCATCACTACTCAACCAATCTACACCAAACATAGTATTGATTTAGAACTCTATCAACTGGACCAAAAATTAAATAAATTAAACCCGGAGATAAAAAGTTTGGATTTCATTCTTACTTTGAAACCAATATTCCACCCCTTGTGACTAAATAACTTTTGTTAATGTGGGTTAAAAGAGCTTCCCAACGGTTCTAACGAAGTAGAGAATGGATAAAATTCAGATGAGTTATGAACGATTGCGTTAAGTCACAGGGGAAAAAAAATCTCAGAATAAATCATGGTGAAAAATTTCAAATTTTCTATTTGGAGAAAAAATTCTAAACACCATTGTTCCACCAAATTGAAAATCATCTAGTGTTAAAAAAAGTCCATTGAATCACACCTTAATACGTTAAATTATTATCCAATTAAAATAATTCCGACAATAATTTTAATGAAAATAAATACTAAATTATTGCCAAATACATAGTTGTCATGAACACTATAGATGTACATTCTTAGGAAACATTCGGGATTCGTATTAAGAGAAAAAAAAACAGATTTACTGTTGCGTTAGTAAATCTGTTTTTTATTTCTTTTTCTTAGGTAACATGTCTATAACAACTCTTCTCTTTGACGCCACTGCCTTGTAATGTGAGAGGCATTAGGGATATGTTTTTCTGTAGTTGAAAGAAATAAACAGGATATGCAAGATTACAAAACGTAGAATGTCAATATTGTTTTTTTTAATGAACTATTGTATTACTACATGGATTGAATTCACAGCAAATAATTGATTTATTTGATATTATTTATATATTTTTAAAATGCTATTCATTCAGCACTGTATGTTTTCTTATTTATGCAGAGCAGAAAATTAAATTGTATAACAGATCAGAATACTGACCTGTTGTTTGGAATCGATAACAGAAAACTAGTTTTGATGGGAAGTGTACTTAGCCTTTCCTACAAATATATATACAAAAAAGATATAAATAACAAATATATATTGAAATTTCAAGTTTATAGATTGAATATAATGTATAATAATCATAATATAATAATAATAAAGGCCTAACGTTTGAGATGAAACTAAAACGAATATGAAATTATTTTTTCTTGGAATAAATTTGTTGACTTACTTTACCCGAAGCAGCATTATGTTTTTATAATTTTTTGTAAATATAACATAGCTTAATAGGATTAGTGATATTTTACTTATTTTTCGGAAAGAGACGAATCGATTGGTGTACCATAACAGTGGAAAAAACCTATACTTTCTGAGCTACAAACCAAAAACGTTTAATTTTGTTCATAACTTTAGAATTAACTCTACTTGAGAATTCGGCAATTTTATTATCTTTAAACCTTCCCATGGTGAAAAGGAAGATTAAAAAAAAAACACGTAAATCGGTCTATTAATTCAAAAGTTTATTGTGGGCAAAGATTCAACCATTCCCTTTTATATATATAGATTTATTAAAGAAGGCTTAACTAACCCTCACTAAATAATTAGTAACATTAATAAATTTATAAATTTACCATTAATTTGTCGAAAAATAATCACTCATAATACCTAAGCGATGAATACTATATTCTAAATTGACTTTATATCTATAATAATTATAGAGCACATAAGTCAATAATTAAATACTGTTGATAACTTTTGTACAAACATTAATTGAAAATTTACTTTGGAAACATTATTATTTATTTTATGTATCTACACATTTTCATGTTCTTACATTATAATAATTATTATAATAATTATTATTGTAATAATAAGACTCATATAGAGTTTATTGATATAAAAGATTATTAGCCTAGAAGAATTAAGATCAAAAGAACAAAAGATTATCATTAACATATCCTACGCACTACGCATCTATTATGACAATTAAACAAACTATAATTTAGCATAAAAAATGTTACCTTAATAAAAATGAATTAACATTTACTTGGTTGTCATTAGTAATGTTTATGTGCAATGAAAGAGGCATTAAATTCAGTTGTATAAACAATGCCGACACAATGTATACGCTTTGGAACAAAGTTACCTGTCGAATACTAACAAGAGACCTGCCTATTTCCAAGCGGTCAGTAGCACAAGGATTTTAACATATCTTCTTGCCGACGGAATGACAAGTAGCGCATAGACTAGTAGGCTACTTTCTCTAGCTTCATCTCTGTGTCAAGGGTTACACGCATCATTTACTTACAAAATTATCATTAAAATTAATAGAATAATTCTAATTAAACAATATGTTTTTATTAATTTGACCCTATTAAATAACGAGTTTCTCATTATTTACTACTCCGCATATTTTTAAGTTAATTAAATCACAGTTAGCAAATTAATTGTAAGAAAGAAATAAACAAATTAAACAATACTACAGTATCTGAGATAAATTGCCAACTCTAGGTATCCGCTAAGAGCATAGTTATTAAAATGTAGTACTGAAAAGTTTAATGAGTTGAATTTAAATTCTTGAATCATCTGAGGACATTTTCATTTTTTTAGGATTTTTTTTTGTTTCGAGATTTAATACAGGGTTCAACTTCTATGCATTTTATATTAAATTTAATGAATATTTTTCTATTTATTTTCTATTTTTAAATTATGATATTGATTAATTTTAAAGTAATGCTATGTTTGAAAATTGATTGATTTTAATATGCTGTCTGGGGTGAAGATGAAAATGGCCAACAGAAATGCTACATAAATCTAAAATATATATCAATTAAAAAAAAAAAAATAATTCTGTACCACTATAACCCACGAAAGGTTAGAGGAGCAGTACATAGGGAATACTGTTACTAGAACAACGGTAGTGCAAAGAAGTGATTTGACCGGAACCACACTCGAACACCTGACTTTTACCCAATCAAGGGTATCCACTTTATAAAGCTGAGTGGACACCGGAGGGCTCTCCGACCATGAAAAAAAAATTATTTATCCCACCCGGATTCAAACCCATGTCCTTGAATTTTGTAGCCATACCAATGAGCTATTAGTGTTTTTAATTATTTAAATAGATCCATTTTTGTATTTTTTTAAAAAATAAATGAACACATTTTATTTATTCATCCGAGAGATGATTCTGTTTTTGTATGGAAACTCGTTCCTGAAGTCGAAACTTACAGATCTTCCGGTACATTTGATATATAATTAAAATATCTACAAATCTAAAATAAAATAAAAAATTATTCTGGATAGAAATGACCAACATCTCTTTTACTTTTGGGCCGTCCGTAACTCAGAGGGTTAGGCACAGGTCTATCAATCTAAGATCTACGGGCGGTGCCGGTTCGAATTCGGCCTAGGGCATTGACTTTTTTCGTGGAGCAGTGGTCCCACAAAATGGAAAACTTGACTCCCCACCATAGTTAGAATAGGTTGGTCACCTGTAAATAACCAAGGCAGTATAGGACTTCAATTGGAGTCTTAGGCCGAGAAAAAAAATGTATTTTACTTGCAGGACTTGCTTCCTCACATCACCTATTTTTTCTGTATTTTTGCTAACGAATCAAAAATCAATTTTATAATTATTTGAGATTTAACTTCTTTTATTTTTTATTAAATGCATCTGTTATCAATTTTTAATGGCTCATATCGAGGCAGAGACCCAATATGAGAGACCCATCTAAACAGACTTTCTCTCTGTCTAGGAAGTCATGACCGTATGTGGCCAACACTATACTTCTCCACCTGTGGCGAAAGGAGTGGCCACAGTCGCATATTGCTTGCACTGCAGGTCCAATTGCTCATATTACATAAACAGCTCTATCCTTGTAAGAAAACCTGTGAAAGTCTTTTCCTGCTTTTATTTTTTTAGAAATATTTGTGCAAATTGTTTAAAGCGAATTTGTGTAAAATATCTCTGTAAAATGGAACAAGAATATATTCAGGAAATATTGAGATACAATAAAATTAATATTCTCAATACCATCAAGCTAATAAGCTAACCAGGAAAAAATAAAAATTTTAATATAAATTAATCAATATAGTCACAATATCAATCAATTCAAAATATAAATTTTATATATTCAAAGGCCTAATAGAGACATTCTAAACAGGGATCCCAGTTCATTCGAAAACAGTTTACTGATTAGTTGTAAGTTCTGTACTTATTATTTCTGCTTTAATTCACGGATCTTTAGAGAAAAATATTTATTCGAATACATATCATCCATTTACGACCAGCAGGAATTCATTAATTCACTTTTTCGGAGCCAAGCCATCAAGACTGAAAAGATAGGAAACTGCACGTCGATTCCGTCTGTTATAACACTTACTAAACAAATAGTCGAATCTTCCAATCCCTTACAAAAGATTGATCTACATGACTATAATAAGGCCTATCTGGACATACGGATTTGATCTGTGGGGTCCACAAAATCTTTGAATTCCTCTCGTCTCCAATCCTTACAATCTATAATCCTTCGTAAAATCCTCAAGGCTTCTTACTTTGTCACAAATAAAATCATCCATGAAGACCTTAATGTTCCATATGTAACCGATCTTGACCGAACCAGATATCATTCCTTCCAATACAAACTCCCTAACCACCCAAATCCACTAGTTTCTAACCCTGCTTCCTCTTCCATACCTAACATTCCTCCAAGAAGTCTGAAAAGAAGATGGCCTCGAGACCCTCTATTGTAGTGATGTGATGAAATATTATGTTAGTTTCTCTACATGCCTGTGTCATACCATTTTAATCTAACATCAAATTTACAAGATGTATTTTTATGTAAATACAGTTGTGAATGTAAACAAATGAATAAAAAGAAATACATTCTTTATGAATCTGCTTGAAGTTAGGAAACTACTCAATTGACAAATCCATGGACGCACGTATATATTTATATAGATTTTTTTAATATAAATAAAATATATTTATTAAAATTTTTCAATTTACGTTCATCAAGAAATTTTAAGTTGTATAGCAACTTTTTTTCTTTTTTTGTATTTTAATAAAAAAAATCTTGATTAATTATAATTTATAGACACTTCTTTATTTTTTGTAAGTTTCTTAATTTCTATTAGTTTCAAAAGAAATTTTAGATAGTAGATAGTATTTTTAGTTAGTTATATTTTAATTAGTACTATTTTATTATCTTGCATACTTGAAACTTATACCAAGTGGGTTTTTTTAAATTTTTTGGAGTGAGTTATATTTTTTTCACTAAGAATTTTCTATTTTTATACCAAGTGGGTTTTTTTAAATTTTTTGGAGTGAGTTATATTTTTTTCACTAAGAATTTTCTATTTTTTATGTATCCTTATCTTTTTTTATTTGTTTTGCTAGTTATAATTATTATATTTTTGTTATTACTTATCATCTATATATATTTTTTTCACATTTCATTTGTTGTTGCACTTACGAGGCCAAGGATATTGGGCAAATATGCTTTTTGGGCTATAAACAGAGGTCAATATAGTAGATAGTATTTTTAGTTAGTGTTTGTTGTTCACTTACAAGGCCAAGAATATTGGGCTAATATGCTTTTTGGGCTATAAACAGAGGTCAATAAATACATTTTTAAAAATGTACGGAAAGTACATATTGAAGATTTATATTATAAAATTGAGTCATTTATAGCACAGGATTGTAGTATACGATAAAAAAACTATATATATTTTTTGAGTCAGGTGTTTTTTTAATATATTATTTTCATAGTTCTTTAGAATGAGTTCTCAGCCTTAATATATCACCTTCTTATCCTTAAACAATCCCCGTAACGGAACAGACATGTGTAGCCCTTGTGCCTAGCAAGAGATGGCCTTAATCTGGCGCTGAAGAAGTAGGCTCCACAGCAGTCAGTGCATAGCCTTGCGTCCAACCCGGCACATTTGGCAAGTGTTCTGGTCTTTGTTATCTTGTCTGACCTCCGCCTTCCTGACCCGGGCGTTTAATACTATATCAGATGCGGCTGTCCTCTGGGTATAACTTCCTTGCGTATACCAACTAGGCAGCACTGCGAGTTATTCTGCAGCTCTTTTATTTCTGATAATCCTTGTATTTTAGTACAAGAGCTGGGGAGAAAAAAAAACAATTATTTCAACCCAATTATTGATTACTTTAATGAAAACTTAGTATAACTACTGATCTAAATTGATGAGTCTGCCAAGTATAGGTAGGGGGAATAAAAAATGACAGCTGTTTCAGAACGTTAAAAAAAATTAATTTTTTATTCTGAGCTCTATATCCTTAAAAATACCAACAACACTAGAAACCGTGAGAGCACATCATTTAAAATAGATTAATTTGCTAAAATATGAGCCTTCATAGTTATTATATAGTTTTCGTTCAATAGTTCCCGAGTTATAGCATTTTAAAAAGCAACATTTGAATTTTTTTAAATATACTGAAAAATCAGTAGTCCATTCTTGACAGGCAATGTGGAGGACTCCAGGGACATAAAGCTGGTATAATTTAAATTTGTGGGTGGAATCCTTGGACACAAAAACAGGTAGTATAATTGAATCAGATTTAAATCCGTTTATAGAAATTGATAATTTTACGAGTGCATCATCTTTTCAAATGCTTTATTGTTTTCCAATACTGTTGTACATTTTTTTAGTAACACGCGACATATTAAGGTATTTTTGGTTAATGTTAGAAGATTTTACAAAGGATTATTAGTGTTATGTATTTCTTAACAAACTCCCACACATCTACTTTAAAATTAAGATCTGATAGAGTTTAATTTTTATTTTGTAAATTCATTTTTAAACAAAATTTCTATTAACTAATTCTATTTATTAAAAGGAATATTTTTTTTTTTTAATTTTCCGCCAGAACACAATTAAAAATAAGTCACTGCACTCATGATTTCACTATTTTTTTTAATATGATTTTTATTTTTAAAAGCAATTATTTCACCCTAAATTTTAATTACTTAATTGAAAACTATGTATAATTAGCAGTCAAAATTTATGAGTCAACCAAATATAGGTAGAGGGAATAAAAAATGGCGGCTGTTTCAAAATGTTAAAAATAATTTATTTTTTTATTCAGAGCTTTATATCTTTAAAAATACCAACAACAATAGAAAACCTAAGAGAGCATTATTTAAAGTAGAGGACATTTTCTAAAATGTAAGCCCTTATAGAGCTATTTACGTTCAATCTTTCTCGAGAGATGGCTTTTTAAAAAGAAACATTTCATAAAAATGTTGTATGGTATGTACTGAAAGATCAGTAGTTAGTGAATTTATTTTGAGAAACTTATATCTCAAAAACCATTCAACTTACAGATGTATATTAGCATTCAAATTAAAGCTAGTTTAATTAGGCTATAAAGTAGTTTATGGCGTTTTTCTTCGTAGGAGTAGTAGTTTTCATGATATTCGACAAAATAGATTCACAAATAGAGATGTTGATTTCTAGTTGTTCGAACAAAAGGTTTGCTTTTCGAAAAAATATATGTAAGTAACCATGAGACGTACAAATGTCTGCCAGAACTCAAATCAAAGTTCAATGCACTATAAAGTAGTTCATGACGTTTATCTTTTTTGGAGCAGAAGTTTTTATCATATTCATATATGAATATCAATTTTGCTCATCAAATTTTCTCCGAACAATTCGAAGATAAACGTCATAAACTACTGTAAAATTCATTAAACTAGCTTTAATTTGAATGCTAATAAACATCTGTAAATCGTTTAACACCTGTAAGTCTATATGGTTTATGAAATATAGATTCCTCAAATTTAATTCACTAACTTCTGATTTTTCAGAGCATTTTTTATGAAATGAAATGTATATTTCGCAAACTATTTAAGTAAATTTGTCTATTTAAGCTCATATTTTAGAAAATTTACCCTAAATGATTATTAAATGATGTTCTCTTAGGTTTTCTCGTGTTGCTGATAGTCTTAAAGATATAGAGCTCCGAATGAAAAAAATTTTTAACGTTCTGAAACATCCGACATGCCATCACCCTGCCTATACTTGACAGACTCAGTAATATTGACTAGTTACGAGTATTATACATAGTTTTTATTAAAAAATCTAGAATTGGGGTGAAATAACTGACTTTTTTCTTCTCTTGGGCTCTTGTACTATATACTATGTACTAGTTGATATTTATGTTAGTGATATTAATACGTTATATTTAACAATAAGAACGAAGATTATCCAAGAAGTCTCAACCTTCTTTATTAAAACATAATTACTTATCCAACGTTTCGGCCAATCAAGGACAATTATAATTTTATTATTACATCTTCAAAATTAATTTAAAATACTTAGTAGGCAA
>NW_027105573.1:0-958 GCF_000696795.3 Halyomorpha halys
GAGAGTGCGGATGGTGGATGTAGAGATTTTGGGGGCAACATATGGAATATTGAGGTCCTGATGGATGACATGATTTGTGACAAAGTAAGGAGCATTAAGGATTTTACGAAGGATTTTGGACTGTAAGGGAGAGAATTTAATGAACGTTTTTTAAATTGATAGTTGCAGTTTATTGAAACTCGTGATCTAGAGCTGATTCTTATCGTAAATGTATACGATGATGTTATATCTATCATGTACTACTGAGATGTTAATCAATACAAGAAAAAGACGAATTAATAAAAAAATATATGATTAATACTGCAGAGACATTAATTAAAGTTAAATTATATTAATATTAATAAGTTTGCCGTTCCAATGGCCATTTTTCCCCATTGTCAAAGGTCTAACGTAAACTGAATAAATAAAGAAACCTGGAAGAGGCCAGTTAGGATGCGCAGGATGAAGAGGCCGAACCAGTCCAAGGTATTGGTGACAGGGCCGACGATTATAGTGGCTATACTGGTAAGGAAGCCTGACCAGAAGACGACCCTCCGGGGGCCGAAGAGATCGGATATGACCCCGGCCGGGAGCTGGGTCAGGACATAGCCGTAGAAGAAGCCACCCAGCAGCTGTCCTTGTATCCCTTCGTCCCATTCGAAGATGACTACTCTATCGCTGCTTGTCTGCAAATATAGAAAAAAAGTAACAGTTTACTAAAATTTTACATTCTGAATTAACCATCCAATGATAAATTGTTATGGAAACAGTTCAGGAACTACTAAGAATGATTTTATGAGGAGAAGATGGTTAGAGGTGCGATCAACCAATACCTCAAGGACCTCTTATATTATCAATAGATCAACTACTCCACGTGCAGAAATCTTATTTCCTATAATTGTGTTGACCAACGTTTTGTTTGTTTGTTTGTTAGTTTTGAAAGGGCGTTTAGCAGCCTGGTCATCAACGCCCGTTGGTT
>NW_027105574.1:0-5406 GCF_000696795.3 Halyomorpha halys
TGTGTCCACGCACACGAATCTCCTATCCGGCTAGGGTGCCAAGTACAAAACAATTATTCTTCGCTCCCAGATATCTATTTCCGAGGATCGGTTTTGGATTCCTAATGATTACTTTATTTATTGAAAAGTATTATAACAATCTGCCAGAAATTTGGGCAATGAGTAATATTGCTAATTGAACACATTCATACCAAAAATTAAAGAGAAAAAAATAAAATATAATTAAAATAAAAGTGAATAAATAAAATCTTTATACGATATAAAAAGGAAAATAAATATATAAAATGAACATAATCGAACAATGTAAAATCAATTAGTTTTGGATTAAATGCATCTTGAAACGTAAAACTTCAAATTTTGAGTGATTTTTTTTTTATTGAGTGATTTTTTTTTTTATTGAGTGATTTACATATTTTTCTTTTATCTTCATTAAAGTCTGAGATGTGGGCGAATGTAATCTATAGATAACAGCATGATTATAATCAGTAGCCATTTTGAAATAAAATTCCCATGTTATAAATCTTTATTTTTCATGAGTTCTTATTTATTTTTATAATTTTAGTTTTTTCATAAAATTCGGTTTATACAGAATATCGGAAGTATGTTAATTTTTTTTCTTGAATTTAAAGAAGGGCTTTGATTGCGATTACAGTTTGTATTTTAGTATTGCACTGTACAATTGCATTGCAGGTACTTCTCAACGATACATTGTTCGTTTATAAAAGTGATACAAAATTAAACAATTTGTCGATTAGCAATAATTTATAAATTCCATTAAGATATATTTTTTAATATCATGTCATAATATTAATAATAATAACTGATATTTCTGCTATATACTGCACAAAAGGACTTTATTTAAGACTTTTAAAATACATTCCGTTCAACAAGCATTCTATAAAAAATACAAGTAAAATACAATTTATGTAAAATCGAGGACAAATTAATACTAATGACTATAATAAATTATATTATAAGAATAAAAAAACATACTTTATAATTTTTTTTCGTAGTCAAACTATTTATTTTAAGTACAAAACCAAAGTGGTCTACCCGCGAATTAGTTACTTTGGATTTTTGAATTTTAATGTCTTTTAATCCTCCAATTCACATCGCATTGCTACTGTTACCTTTTGGCTCTTTTTTAGTTATTCTCTTATCATTTTCATATCCAAGTATCTCAATTTAACGTTATTTACGTGTTAATGGTGAATTGTATTCATCTATATTATTTTCCATACCATTTTGAAACCTTCAAAAGGCATTGGAGAATATTATTAATTAAGAGTATTACGAGTTTTTGATTATTTAACGTGACACATAAAGTGAAAAGCGACGATATTTATGGTAACAGGAATGACGTCCACGATTTTGGAACCGGTTAATTCAATTATGATCGTTCAGTTATGAATATGGATAAGTATTGATTGAAAATAATTTCCATATCGTGCTAGGCCGTGGAAGGTTAAATTTATCCGGTAAGTTAAACCACGATGGAGGTTGTTGTGTTTGGAGGATAATCTCCGAGCTGACACACAGTCGTGGGGTACACTTGGAGGGTTGACATCGTCCCGATATGAATACCTTACTATGTTCCCACACATGTGTATACCTGTACACAAACGCGTGTTAAGGTAACCTTAGCTCTATAGTCCTAATTAAGTCTATGTCCATCCCAAGAGCGTTCACCCATCCTTGACTAATTTTATAGGAACTTGTACACTACTTATCCAAAATTTAACGTCCATTTAAACGTCATTGGTTATAACTTTACAGTTAATTGTATTGACAAAGTACGTGGGCGAAAAAACAACGTTGTAAGTTTTTTATTCAATATTTTATTGTATTTATGAATTAATACATTATAATGGATGAATACGATAGACCAACGTTGTGTAACCTATTCATTCATCTCTCTTTTTATTTAAATATTATATTCAATATTTTATTTTATTTATGAATTAAGACATTATAATGCATGAATACGAATTAATACATTTTTTAACCTAAAAATTTAAAAACATAATTTTATTCCATGTTAACTATAAGATAGACAATATTGGACCTTGATCATAGTGTACTTGATCACACTTTACTTTCCTGACATGTGATGTTATTTATGTGATAAAATTCTAGAAGTAATTTTAAAACTAAGTTTACTGAGTGACAGCAATCGGTAGAGGAATTGTCCACGTGTTCTATTTCTATTTCGAATAAATATAAATTAATTTATTCAGATCTCAGAGTATAAACTTTTGGATTTTCCGTTTATTTTTTCTTTACAAGACGACGGCTGTGTTCAAAATAAAGTTCTATCCCAATAATTTCTGGTTGGTTAATAATTAGTCATGTAATATTCCAATTTTAAACAAAATCTAGTTGAGAAGGTTCTAGGTTGATCGGACCAAAACACCCAGGCATCACTGATCATGGGTATAAAATTATAAATGAAAAAAAAAGAAGAAATTCAAATGCAAAAGAAGTTGTAGTTGAAAAAGTGCACTGAGTTGGAAAAAGTAATTTAAAATCAAAATAATTTTGAATATCAAATTTAATACAACAAACGAATTGGAACTGGCAGCAAATTTGTGAAAAGGTACAAAGAAATAGTAGATGGTTTAATTGAAAATATTGTAATAAAACTGCCAACCTCAGCAAGCAGGATCAAAACTAGAGCTAGGCCAAGCCATATTAACCAACCTACACCGTTTAGGTTGTGACATTTAAACACGGAAAAGGCAAATAAAACCAACATTTTAAGAAAATTATATATAATTATCGCAGTACTTTACTAGCTATTATAATCATTTATTAAAAACAAATATTATTAAATTAATTTTTTTTTACTTCTAGAGGGCGCATTTGCCCCCCCTCCTCGCTAGATACACCCATGATCCCTAATACAATTGAGGGTATCGTCTTAACGTTAAACAATTTAGGTGACTAATTTTTTGTAAAATTAAATTAAAATGCCTGATTTTTAATAGCTTATTAATTAAAAAAATTAAATTCCATATCTTTGTTAATTTTTACCCGTACGTATACAAATCAAAATCAGGTTATGCTTCAGTACAATTTTATTTCTTATTGCACAATAAAGAATAATTATCTAAGGTACTCAAGTAGTTGATCAATATTACATTATGATCTTTTAATATTGATCCACATATTTTTTTTTTTAAACTGTTTTAAATTTTTGAAAAAAAAATTACGAGTAAATTATGATCTGAGGTACAAAATTCTCTCATTCAAAAGAAAAAAATATTCAAAATACTTATAAACTAAAGTTTTACCAACTCCAAAATCATGAAGAGGTCCAGTGGCCAGAGGGAGTACTTGATTCCAAGCCGACTCAACAAATTCTGCTTTGCTTTTCTAATCGTCCTTGCTTTTATCCTATCTTTATCATCGCATGACTAATTTTATGGCGTCTCGAATTCTTAGCCATCATTAGTAATCTTGAAGAATGATGTTAAATCTGAGTAATTGTGATAAAATTCCGATTAAGCATCATTATCGTTTGATAAAAACCTAAAGCTCCTCGTTCTACTTTATCATTTACCTATGATTTTATCTTCATGAGTCACAATTGCTTTTCATTTTTTTTTTTTTTTTCTTATTTTTAGAACAAGATAAAAGTGGCTCAGGACCAGATATCCAACTGATAAAAGTTATTACACCGCATTGACAAACAAACTAAACACAAAGATTATAAAATTCAAAATTTACTTAACTGAAAATCTTATAAATACTGACAAATCACCATGGACCACCCTTAAATAGTTCCTGAATTTCGGATATTTTCACCAAATCCGAATCCTGTTCTAGAAACTGACGAAAAAAAGGGTAAAATGGAACTTGGTTAGATTTTAAAGAAAAATGTTGCTATAATATTCCTCATTTTTGCCCTACATAGATAATTTCAGTTTTGTACGACTTTTACTAATTTTTTTTAACCAGGCAGTTTTCATACACAGAGATTTGGTTATTTAGACATAAAAGAACTCATAGCGCGTATTTCGTTCCAGAACTCGAATTAGAAATATTCCACCATCGCAATAATCCCCTTACTTTATATTACATGTATTGTTAATTGAAAATAAAACTGAACTATACTGCTCTCCTGAATCCTTTTTATTAAATTGTCTAACAGAATCTATTTAGCCCCACGGCTAACTTTATTTTAGATTTAATTACGCCGGAAATACATAGGGTCGGAGGTGGCCGAGTGGACAGATATGGCCGTGAATAATGACAGTGAGAACAGTTTCTCCCAACCCCCTGTTATCAACGGTAATAAATAGATAAGGCCACCGAGACGTATATGAAAATCTAAATGACGAAACTTGTCCATGCTAGGAGTGAGAAAGTTGTGGCTGATGGTAAAGCGGCTGTGCAGATAACCTCCTATAGAATGGCGGGACAATAAGCCTAGTCGAATCCTCTCGCCCCCAGCTTTATCATTATCATCTACATCATTCCATAGCTCTACTTCTATTGTATCTTCAGGCTTAGTTTGGCTATACAGGCTTAGTTTCTAAGCTAGGTAGAATGATAAAAAAATAAAGCAACCTAAGTTCATGCTAATCTATTTGTTATAATTTTCAATTCCATGATGTCAATATAACTGGTTAACCGCGAATGGGTTCTAGATGTAAAATTTTGATTCCTTCAAAGCAAGGTAAGTTGGATAAGGTGCATTTTTGGGTGCGAGAGCATAACCGATTTTTTTTTAATCTTTCACTGTCGTGGTAACTGTACCATATTTCCTTTAAATAGAAAATGCTGGCACACTTTAATACATGTTGGGTGTTATTTTTTGTTAAAGAATTTATTAGAAAAATTTGGATATTTTTTTTAAATTTTTTTACATCTGAATTTCTCGATATTTTTTTCAAACACCTTACACACATATGCTTAAAAAAATGTTTGTTAGAAAATTAAGTTCTGCAATATAATTTGTTTTTTATCACTCAATACGTTTACTATTTAACATTTTTTATCCTTAATTTTCTTGTTCCCCTCAAAATACTGGCATCCCTTGTGGGGAATTCAGTTAAGTAGCAATTCTTCAAAAAGTTTATGATGAGTTCATTGAAAAACTTTTGTTGAGGAACTTAGTGCTGTAATGTAGTTTATTTGAAATCATTACGTTTGCTGTTACCCTTATTAAAATTATCCTTCTTGATCTTAACAGCACCTAAAGTTGCCTTTTACTGAGAAAATTGAGCATAATTTAACAATGTTGGAGCTGCTTCATATTTTGTTTTATGATTCGTTAATGGTATATGGAATTTATTTATGGGTCAAATAGTAATAGTCATAATATTCTGAAATAACTAAGGTTTACGTTAAGGTCTGCACTTACCTCCTAAACTTTTCGTGTTGGATTTAAAGCGGTTTTGA
>NW_027105574.1:5456-12425 GCF_000696795.3 Halyomorpha halys
TAGTAATAGTCATAATATTCTGAAATAACTAAGGTTTACGTTAAGGTCTGCACTTACCTCCTAAACTTTTCGTGTTGGATTTAAAGCGGTTTTGAACTAAGGGTCAAGTGCAAACCCTTGAAAAGGGAAACACCAACCTTACCCGAGTTCCAGCCTGCTTAAGTTTCCCTTTCTCATGACTAATTTTCATATTCAGGAATCTTTCGGGTGTTAAAGATGTTTTTACAACTTAAGATAAAAAAATGGTGTGTAGTTTAATAGGTAAACGGAACATATTCCGTATATTGAATACACATATTCAACAATCCTAGTGATGTTTTATGGACATTATTAATGGACACTCCCTATTGGTGATGTTATTAATGCTAGTAGGATATAACATATGTGAAGAATCAATGTACGATACATTAATCCAGGAAACACCAGTGGTGTGTGCTCTGTGTTCACTATTCAAAAATCACGTTTTTTATGTCTGTAATGTGGGCAGATAATTTAATTTTCCCATTTGCAAGCTAGAGTTTCAAACTTCCACAGTGTATACATAAGATCAAATCGATCAGTGGAACTTCAACTTTAAGATAAACTATCAAAGTACCGAACAAAAAGTTAATAAAAACGTCCCAACGTTCTAATTTTACTGACGTACATACAAATGTCATTTGAAACTAGCACTTGTCCCATGGTAATTAATGGTTATATATATATTTTTTAATTTTGCTTTGGTGTATTTACTCTACATAGTAGGAGGAAAATAGTTGTATGGTTACAATAGTATTTTCGAGTAGAGTTTAAAAAAAAATAATGCACGTTTCTTCCTGTTATGGCAGGCAAATTCTTGAGATATAAGAATGAAAACCTATTTTAACTATATAATTCGTTCACACGACATTAGTTTATTTCCATAAATGGTTATGAGGCCATTAGAAAGTAATCATATGATATAATATTCCTCTATAATAGTTTTGAGTTATTGTTAATATTTCAAAAAATAATATATTTTCTAGATAACCTGGACCAAAGAAAGATTAGACTACTGGATTATTTCGGAGTACACAACGCGAAGTGATTTAAACTCTTATCTTAAAGATCCTATTCCTCTACAATACTGTTCTCATGTTGTATCCCGTGTTCTACTCCCAACCCGATTGCAACTCCTCTCATATTGGTGAAACTAAAATACTCTTTAAAGACTGCAAAGCTCAATACAAATATTCTGTCTCTTCCCGTAACTTTAATGCTCCCAAACTGTCCGAACATTCCTTATCATTAAATCACTCATTTGATTTCGACATTACTTCCTCACGACAATGACAAACGACTTCTCCCCCGAAAGTATTTATGTACAGCTTTAATCTTCGCATGCTAACCACAAAACTAACAAAGACAACCTATCCCAAGCCTATTTCCAAAAAAATCAATTTTTTTAAGTATCCATAATTGTTTTTCTCCTTATTACTGGCCTTATTAACTCATTACTTATATTACTGGTCTTTTCTATGTTCATTTTTCTTTTCATTATGTTTTACATTCACCTATCGTAAAAAGGTCATTTTCCATTTGATGTATTTCATTACTTACATATTTCATTATGTTAATTTCAATTACTCATCATTTATATTTTCTTCCGCACTTTTCATTATGTTTATTTCTTTATTTACACCAGCATTGTCTCATTTTAAATATAATTTTTACCTCTACAATATTATATTTTATCATATATTAGTATCAACTACTATCTACTTAATTTATAATTGTATATATTTCCAAGTTTGTTTGATATTATTTAATTTTTATTTTTTCCGAATTAAAGTGGTTATCTAGTTTTGTTTTTAAGCCCTGATGGAGGCCTGACATTCATGCCGAAACTTCGGCACAAATAAATAAATTTTACTTATTTGTATATTTTTACTGACCAAAAAACTGAAATCAAAACCATACTGACCATCCCCCCGACCATCATCTCCTCATATCAATCTACGGTAAAGTATTAACACTTCATAATGAAAAATAAGTTAAATTAAATTTGTTTTTATCCATTTTAATAATATGAATTGATAGGAAAAAAATTTAATTTTTTGATCCGATGTTATTATTTTTAAAAAAAAATATTTTTATTTCTATATTAATAGCACATGTTTTAAATAATGTTTGTGAAAAATATTTATTTTATGAATTTTGGGGAAATATTTACTAACAAATTGGACTTAACCCGACGATTTCAGGCATAAAAATGTTACATATGTGAAATTTCATTTTGAATCAAAACCTTACTAAAGTAATCATTGTGTTTGAATATAAATTTTGTAAAAGGTTTGAATCATTATATTGAATTGGAATAGAAAATGCGATTCATTACCTATTTAGATTAATGTTATAAAACTCATCTTGAATAAACTTATTTTTCTTATTAATTAATTCATCTTCTGCTATGTACTGTCTCAACATATATTCGGGATGCCAGGATAATCGCTGAAGGCAATTATCGAAAATAAGTTAATTATTAATTTATATTGAGTCCTGTAAAAACTATTATAAGTGGATTCTTTTCCAAAGGCTTGTTTTGTGTTTACCAGTTTACCAATTAAATATCTTTATTTCTATAAAATATCATTACCATTAATTATATAATATAATAAGGGGTGGTATTGGGTAATATAATAGTAAATAAACTACATCAAGGAAATAAGTACTTATTGACGTATAATGTTATTAAAATGGTTGTAATGATTCAGACAAATGGTTTGCCATAAAATATGATAATTACCTTATAACGTATTACCTAATATGTACATATAGTTGCTGATTTGGGTGGTGTGCGTTGAGTATGTAGTGACGTCTTCGCCATTGGTGTCGTATTGTCGTAAGGATGGCGTTCCAGGTCTCATAGGCCCTTCTTAGAACTTAGTCGGGTAAAAATGCACCTTCGGCGTTCTTCCTTCTGCACCCCTACTGCTTCTGTGTCTGTATGTCTTTACTTCTGCCCCCACTTGTTTCAAAAAGGGACGTCGCCTTTTTGGAATACTATTTCTCATTGGGTATAAGTTACAACGCCCCTTAGGTGAGCGTCTCTCCTAGGTCCTGAGAGGTGGGTTCCACCCCTGCCGATCACAGGGTAGATCGATCTTTACCTGTTAATGGCTTCTGTCCTTTCGGCATGTGGTACCCATTAACCACTTGGAAGGAACTGAGGTTTCCAGAGGTGTGAAAAGCTCTGGTACTTAAACACAGAGGTCCCCCTTTGGTTGTTAAGAAGTATCCCTTCTTGGAGAACAGGTATCGGTGCAGAAGTCACTAAATTATTAAACGACACATTGTTGTAATAATTGTTAATGCCTTGATACATAGCACGTTGAATGACTTTGAGTTTTCAAAATGAAGAAATATAACTTAGCAGACGAGAACTAAAACTAAATAACCCAGAAAATATTCTTGCCTGGGTTCGTAAGAGTCGAGTCCTGAGGAGTTTTATAGGTTCTCTCTTCGGGGTCCCACTATCAGTGAATGCTGAAAACCGCTTCACTGTCTCCCTGAAGGGAATGCTTAATTAGTACTATTCTTTTCTTTTTTTAATAGAAAAATGAAACCCTCTTGATGTAAACAAGTTCTCTGACTCGTTAAGCGAAACAAGACGCTCTGAAGATAATATCACTGATTAGTGTGTGTTTGTGTACTCCACTTTTGTTGGACGAAGCTCTACAAACAACTTTTTGTTGTCCAATCAACTTTTTGGTAGCCTCCTCCCAAACAATATCTCATATTTTACTTGCTTCCAACAATTAATTTATTTTTAATGTTTTTTATAAAATAATTTCCCTGGAGTTGCAATATAATCATGACAATAATCTTAAAACTATTGTAACTTAACATCATGCCATTTTTATCCATTAGTAATCATAATATCTATAATAAATATGCAGGATGATTTAGTGCCTTTTTTTACCGAGATCTGAGTGATTCGGTTGCTTATTCAAGTTTGATCCCTTCCCACTTCTTTTTAATTTTTTACTGACCAAAAGGTATTATATATGTATAATATAGTATATATGTATGTATGGTTTGTATTTTCAGGGTTGATTAGCAAATTTTTTCTAGTTCTTTTCTAGCTTACATAAATCTGGAATGGGTTACTTTTTATTTTAAATATTTTTATAGTGTGACATTACATTTTGTATTATATTTATAAACAATGTTAATAGAGATCATAAAGTTTATTCACTCCATATTTACAAATATATAAATTAAATGATAAAACAAATAAGAAATAGAAGAAAAAATATATAAATAAAAAAAGGATAACTACAAAAATAAATAGATAAAAGCAAAATTTAACTTAATGTAAAATTACATCTTGAACACGATAATTTCAGTCTGGAGAAGCCCGAACCAAGCTCTTCCCCAACTTATAGAGGAAAGAGCCGGACTCCAAAGATCCTGGTGCTTCTCTCTCATCTGCGTCACAGAAATTTAAAGCCAGTATGAAGTATGAGCGAGGGCGCTAGCTGCAGACGCTCATGACTTGAGTGGAGAATCTGACCATTGCCAGAATTCTAATATAATTACTTATATTAGGTCACTGGGCCACTACCGTTTCAACCTTCGGGTGAGGATTGTTAGGATGGATGGTGCTGGATAGGGTTTCAGTTTTTGAGTTTTTCATGTAATCTGGTAAATTGAGATTTAATAAGTTTTGATACAAATGGGACATTAAGGTCATGGTGTAGAGTATTGTTGGTTACATAGTAAGGAGCATCAACTATTGTTCGAAGAACTTTGGACTGAAGGACCGAATGCATTTGATGTTAGAGTTTTTAGCTGCCACCCACAGTTCGAGCACATTAGTCCTAATAGATTATAAGTAATAATTTGTTGTCTAGTGAAAGCTGTGATTTTCTATACAGCAGTCTATACAATTATCCATACCGTCTGTTAAGCTTTTGTCTTTTAAGTCTAGTATGGGGATTCCACGTTGTTCTTCTGTCTAGAAGAAAGCCAAGATACCGGTAGTTCCGGTGAAAGGAATTTGTCAGGAATTAGATCTGGCGGACCGGATATGAGTCGGTGACATGTTTGTATTTTAACTCATTTACTTTAATTCGTCAATTGTTACACCATTCCTCGTAAGAACTTTTGTTGGTTTAGGATCTGAGTGTGATGAATACATAGCGAGATCTTCAGCGAGTTTCGGCAGGAAGGTTTTGGTATTAGAGGAATATCTACGGTAAAGAGGGTGTAGAGGACAGGACCCAAAACGCATATTTTGAGAGTAAATCTGAGTTTATGACTAATTCATATCAGGTTGCAGAGTGTTTGCTGCTTTAGCGCACTTACTCAGCCTCTACCGGTTCATTATCATTGACGCAGTGGGAGGGCAGCACTGGGATTTCGAAGAGCCCTGCTTTAACCCTCATGTGTAAGGATAGAGTGGGCTCGGGGATCCTCAGGTCTAGGATTTAAATGTGATTAGGGCTTTTATATTATTGTTATATCAGTGTTATTATATTCATTTTATTATTTTATAGAAATTATATTATTTTTGTTTATTTAGATATAACTTTTTTAAATTTTGGTATGAATGTGATAATTTACCAATATTACTTATTTTCCAAGGTTGTAATACTTATAAATAAATAAAACTTCGTGCCAGGTACTATTTTTATCTGATGCGTCATGAAGACGTAAATATTTTTTGACATTATTTCTGTGGAGATAATACGAAAAATCGAAAAAAAGCCAAAGAACAAAATCATTCATTCCAACGTCTTTAGAACGCGGTAGATCAAACTGTTTCCAAAATGAGTTTGTACTAAAATCTGATTCACTATCAAAATCCGTAAACAAAAGTATCCTATTCTATTGGAAATACTTGAATTCAATAGTGTACCGATAGTTGAATTGTTGATAGATATTTTATAAGCTATCAATTTGGATGAAGTATCCAAAGAATAAATTTTAAAGGAAGAAAATACCTTCGAATTGAAACTGCAGCCATAAAAAAAGAGGTGTAATTAGGTTCTGAGTCAGAGGCCCAAGATAAATCTTCCAGTTTTATAAGTGGCCTAAATGAACTTTACTCCACATCCGCACTTAGCCAAGTCCTATCAAACAACTTTTGATATAAAAGCCTTCAATTTCTAAAGCGCTGATATTTTATCTCTCTATTAACCTACCCGCTTCCAGGTGTGTTTTGAGTACATTTTTTTTTCTTCAAGAAGTTGCAAAGAAACTCGGCTTCATACTTTACCCTCAGAAAAATAGCATTTCCTTTTGTTAGAAAGTTTTATAAGAACCGACTGCTATCAGGGTTGATCGAACTTTTTTTTTATCTTAATAATTCGCCAAGTTTTTTTATTATTAATCCTCTTTGTTCCACGAGTCTAATTATATTGCTTAAAAAGTTTTATAAATCGTTTCTAATTAATTACGATAAGCTATTGGCTTAAAAAACAAAATAGGTTTATTAACAACCTCATTATTGTTGTTTCTTTTTTATTATGATACATGTTTAAGTTATTATTAATTTATTTATTTAGAGTATTAACTAGTTAACGTGTGTGTATATATAATTTCCTTTTAAGTCTAGTATGTAGATTCCACGTTGTTCTCCTGTCTAGAAGAAAGCCAAGATAACGGCCTGTGCCGTATATATATACATATGTTGTCAGATCGAATCCCGGTCGCACCCGGGCTTTTTTAAAGCAAAAAATTATGCAAAACTCGCTCACAACCTCTCCCAGGCATTTATGAGGCCAATTAGCCAATGGGTAGCACTCACCGAAAATAGGCGTGGGAGTGACGAACCCACCCTTCGAAAAAACCACGTCAAGAAACGAGCGAAGTATTAGTAAATACATCGCGCGAGGACTTACCTTCATGGTCTGTTGCCCATATAATAATAATAATAATTTTTAACTGTAATTTGAAGACTTAATTCAATTGGATAAATTTAATTTAGACTATTATAATTTATAA
>NW_027105574.1:12475-17858 GCF_000696795.3 Halyomorpha halys
ACTTGTTCTTACGATTGCACTTTTTGTTTCTACTTCTACACCTTAATCACCATAATAAAATTTTTGGTCCCATAAATACTACTCCATGTAAGTATTATTTGTAATTATTTCTTTGTGCTTTTCATCTACAATATATTAATTAATATAACACAAAAAATCCATGTTTTAAGAATATACATTACTTTTAAAATTATATAAACTGATGTTTATATTTATTCCTATTTTGGGAAAATATTAATTTTTTTGGTTCATATTTTTCAAATATATTTGAAAACAAATTTTTAAAACTTTTTTAGTTTATTTTTAATTTTCAGAGGGGTCTTTGGATTGTCAATTTTGTTTTTCCTTTATCCATGTTACTAAATTCTCACTCATAGTTCACAAGCAATTAATTATTTAATTTTTTTTATACATCTATTGATCACTCTGTAATAAAAAAGAAACTATGTATAAGTAAAATAATATGTATATATGCATGTATCATCATATAAAAAATTGCTATTAAATAAGTAACATCTATTTATCGCGATTTATATTATTTATTATACCAGAAGTTTCACTCGCCTTATCAATGTACCATTAAATAGCACTGTGGTAAGGCACGATGCTTCTAACTTCAAGGACCCTGGTTCGAATCCGGCCGAAAATTGTTTTCTGGTACACTGAGCCGTAACAGTGTAACGTTGACCGTGAGTCAACCATGTGGGTTCTGGAGCCCCCTCCTTGGGGTGTTTTTTTTTCTCAATATGATAAATACTTTAAATTTTCTTTAATGAGGCTTGTCGTTCGTATGTTCTATTTTATCAATATTTTTGTTTTCCTTCTTATATGTGTCAGAAAATAATTTTCTTATAATTTTTTTTTTTTTTTTGTTAGTTTCACAACAAAATATTTTGCTTATGTAAAAAATTTACATAAGTTTTTTTGTTTTTTAAAATCCAAACTGGAATGATTCTTAAAATCACTCACGATATAAATTCACGATTTTTAAAACTATTTTTTACTGACTTCCGTTTTCTAGATTTATATATTGGAATGTCCTTGGAATCACATTCAGATTGAAACCACTTAATGTTTCCAGCAGCACAGTGGAATGTTTGACGCCCATATTTACAGAAAGTAAATGCTTAATGTAATTTTTTTATGTTCTTCAGCATCAATGAAAATTTATTTTCCAAGCAATAATGTCTAAAACATTTGAGTTGCCAAAAATAAAAATATACTTATCTATTTATTATATAATAGATATAGATATAATATAAGGATGTTATTTTAGTTATCAATATTTTACTTTTTTTTTTATTTTTGTATTTTGACATAAATGAACATATTCATCACTATTTTTCAAAATCATAACATATTGTAATATTTGCCAATAAATATGTTTTAAAAAATATAGACATAATGTAGATATTTTTATCGCTTGTTTTTCTTTCTTATAAAACTACTTACCAATATTCATTATTGTTACGGACATCAAATTTGGTGTGTTTTTTTTTTTATATATCCTTTCCAGTTTACCCTTCATGATTTTTCGATTTTATACGTAATCATGATTTTGAATAATAAAAAAATTACCAATTAAAATTGAAGTTTATCTCAATGTTTTACTATCTTATAAATCAATCTTAAGTAGTAAATACAGTTTTATTTGAATATATTCAGTATAAGAGTTACCTATATTTCATGAATTTAGTGGAATTGCTGGTCGTGAATGTTCGCTTAATTTGCCACTTTTTTTTCGGTTCTTCGAATGCTATTCTCCAGCGGCTTCTGTTAACACAAGTTAAACAATTAATTACACGAATTGTTGAAACTGCAAGAAGGAGTTACGAGGAGCAGGTACCCTCTGGGGCTAAGGTTTAGAACAAACATCCAGCAACTGAGGGCCAAAAAAAAAAAAGAAAGAAAAGAAGTTGGTCAACCTCATTACAGTACCTTAATTGAAATCTCTGGCATTTCCCTTCCGCGAGAAATTGTTATGTATTTAAGCTATTAAAACTTTGATAATGATGTTTTGTAAAGTTAATTTTTGCTGATTAATTATGAATCCTTCTGTTTTATGTAACTGAAACAAGACGTTACTATTGTGGTAATAATCTAAGCCTCTTGTAAAGGATTTGTAGTAACTGAATAGTAGACGTTAAATTCATTTATAATTCTCTACGAAAAATATACTGGGTGTTTCAAAATTCAATGTCAAAACTTAAAATATGAATTAGAGACCTCAAAACAAGAAAAAAAATTCCCTCTGGAAGTATGTTCGTTAATACTTCGTTTAGGAGCCTAAATACTCACTTACCTTGAGAATGACAGATTATATTATTTGAATAAAATGTTTTAAAAATAAACATATTCATACTTATACACGAGAATTACACTAGGCCTACGAAGCTTCGAAGTTTATCCCCCTTTAGGGAAAGAAAACAGGAATTCCTTCCTTTCTTTTTCCGCAGGAAGTTCCTTGTAAATCTCTATTAACCCTGTCACTTGTATTAAAAGCCAGTGGAGGCTGAGCAACATGGCTGTTGTAGTAAGCACATAGGAGTTGTCTATAGAAAACGTAATTCATTACCAACTCGTAATAAAAGGTAGGTAATAGTAATGGGATCAAGAAATCCAAGGAAATATTATTTATGTTGTCACTATGGAAGGTCTAGGTTCTGTATGTCTGATAAATTTGAAAAATAAGCAATCGAAAATATTTATATATTCTGACCATAATTATATGAAAGTACATTATTTATTTATGATAATATTATTTAGCTATATATAAAGAGGTATTTGTATCTATATTGTTGTAATCCAATCTTTCAAAAAAAATTTTTTTTTTTAATCTATATTATATATTGAACGAAATTCGTTCCACGGAAAGACTAAACTAGGAAATATTCCAAAAAATCCGAGGATAGAAAAGCTCAGGAGGATACATCAGGCTGATGAGGGAAGAGACGGAAAGACTTAGAATAACGGACCAGAACTGTCTGGACGGAGAAAGATATAGGAAAAGACTGAAGGAAATCAACGTTCTTGTGGGAAAGAGAAATTTCTAAAAAGGGGATCGCATGGAAAGAAGAAAGAAAACAAGGGCACGCAGAGATAATGAGGGTAAAATGGAAGGAAAGGAAAAACAAGAGAGAAGCCAGAAGTAATAATATTCACGTGGTCTTTCTGTGAAAAAACAAAAACAAACGAAATTCGATTTTATTATTTTAATTTCTAAAATGCAAAGTTTTATCATTCTTTATATTAAAAATTTTTGTTGTTTCTTTTTTCTATTTATTTTGTTTTTTATTATTTGTTTTTGGTCTCATTTTTCTTTCCCTAACTTTTTGGTTTATATTAAACATGTATTATTATTATTTATTGGGGGCTCTACCAAACCATCAAATTCCTCCCGCATCCAACCCTTACAATCCAAGATCCTACGTAAAATCTTTGATGCTCCTTATTACGTTACAAATAAACTCATCCACTAAGACCTTAACATCCCACTCTTTACCCATCCTAACCCATTAATTCGTAATCTCTCATCCCTAACAATCCCTGATAATCCTCCGAGGCGTCTGAAAAGAAGATGGCCACGGGACCTTATAATTTAAATTAATCCTGTAAGTACCACAAATGGGTGATTTCTTCCAAAGATTTGCAAGTGTAAATGAAACATTCCACATATTTATTTATTGTATTTATGATTTTTTACAGTTGTAAATTACATTTAATAAATAAAAAAATTATCAAAGCAATATAGATCATTTCAGATAAGTCTACACATTGGCGTAAACAACATTGGTTTAGTCATATGAAATCTTGGAATTGAAGACTTGAAAAAATTGTAAATTACATTAAATAAATAAATTTAAAAGAAATTAGTTATAGTATTTTTATTTTTTATGAAATTTAATAACTCGGGATAAAAATTCCCCTGTGATTTTTATATATGACACCCGGAAAAATCTTTTATATGTAACGAATATTATAATAACCTAAATGTCTAACTTTTAGCCTAGGTCGCGTAGAAACGGTTTACATTTAGCCGATAAAATTTTATAACTTTTTTTAAAGTGCTATACTTAATTTACGCTGAACTCTGCACAATAAATTTAGTATTATGGAATAGTACTAAATATCGGAAAGCAGTTAGGTTTTTTTGTAAGGTGATTTAAAAGATGGAAAAAGGGAATTTAGTAGATAATTTTGCTAGGAACGGTAAACAGATGCCGTAGGGTTTGCCTGAATTTCCCCCAGCGGTCGGACCGAAATTGAACCGGAACTGAAGGCCAGTTCCTCTTTAATATCCGGATCAAAGAGCCCCTGCCAACCAATATACAGCATCTCTTCCCAAGCTAGCCCTTGGCAAAATTATCCTCCCCCCCCCCTTAGTTTCTTAATGTTCCGCTTTTAATCGGATCGGAACATGTGCTTCCTATTATTTCTCCTCCCTCCATTTTCCAAATAACCGAGCGACATGTCATCCGGTTTGCTCAAGCCTGTTGAAATTGGAAATAGACCTCCCCCATTGTGTCTAATGAAACGACTTGATAGTTACGATATATTTTTTCTCTATATTGAACGTTTTATCTTATTCTTCTTTTTTGACTAACGTTCCAAATATAGGTGGCATTATTGCCACCGATTAACCTGGGTCTGTTTAAAATCCTTTTCTTTGATTCGCTCAACGCAAAGAGGTAATTTTTTTTAATTTAGTTTTTTTTTTTTTTTTTTTTAGTTTTATAAATTTACCTATATTTGCGTGCAATTTACAGTTTTAATTTCAATGTAGTATATCCAGTCCTAATACATGTTGTACAATCAAGGAGAATATTTGAAATAATACAAGTAAATGCATGTCTGAACTCAAATAAATATAATATTTGAATTGCCGAGCGCGTTGGGTCAGAATGTCGTGTGTTCGATTCCCATCCGGGTGCATCAATATTTCTTTCGTGTCGGTCCCAATAAATGAATCTTAACATTCTCACTCTGTGAGGCTGTACAAGTCCTGAAGGACTTCCGAAAAAAAGGTATTAAATTGATAAATTAGTAGTAATACTTGGTAATCAAAAAAGCTCTGACTACTGGTATGAATAAGTAGAAAAAAAAATTTCATTATATAGAAACGTTAAAAAAATCACCTGCAGTTCATTATATTTAATTAAAAATTAAAACAAAAGAAATTTGAAAAACTGGAAATTTCAAAATTTTCTTGACTTAACAGGTCCATGTAGACTACAATAACTTAACATGACCACTATCATTAAGAGAACTACTTGTCCCATGTGGAGAATATTAACAGACCTATCAATTTAATTTTTTTTTCTCTTTTTAAAATACTTTTTATTTATTGATAAATATTACAATCTGCCACACAGTTGTGGGTAAT
>NW_027105574.1:18148-20564 GCF_000696795.3 Halyomorpha halys
TATTATTTATTATTATTTGATATCACTATTACTAATTAATTACCGAAATGAGTACCATAAATTATTCTATTGTAAAAAAAAGTTTAGTATCTAGTTAAATAATTAATAATTAACCAAATAATATTTCTTTTCACTTACTCGAGCAATTATAATCGTGCATGGTTTTTTTGCCAACGATTTCATACAACTACTAGTCCCATTGAAAATCGCGAGGAAGCAGAATCTTCGGACCAAAGTATTGAGTTGTTCCATATTATAGATAGCTTCCATATCCATACCTTCTCTTGCATACAAATTAATTCAAATTTAATTTTAGGCTAAGTACCTGCCGATTTAAAAATACAACATTTCAGTTCATTTAAAGTTTAAGCGTTATAACTTTGGAAAAACGTCAAGCCTGCAATGCCCACACAAGACTGAAAGGACAGGGAGAAGTATGTCGATTCCGATAATTACAGCACTTACTCTACGAACAGTCTAAACTTCCAATCTATTACAAAAGACTAATCTTCATGACTGTAGTAAGACATAACTAAAAATACGGAGTTGAGCTTTGGAGTTCCAATAAACCTTTTAAACCTTTCCTGTCGTATCTAATCTGTAGCGAGAGGAGCAAGACGTTCAGCTCCAATCCACCAGTGTGCAGCACCTCGAGTTTTACCGAAACTCTTAAATTTATATATTATTGTCTTTAATAAACACATATTATTAAGTTTTGTTTATACTGCTGAGTAACGTCGATAAAATCATAAATAAACAATATCAAAATAACGCACTAAACTACCTCAAGCAGATAAGATAAGACCGCTTCTCGGTCACAGCTATATGCACCAGGTCTATAAATAAGAGCATGAAAGCAGGCTTAAACGATAACTGATCCACACCCCTATCCGAGGCTTAGACCTTTCCCGGGTTACGTACTCCCTACTAGAGGTAGTTTCGTTAGTTGATAGCCGACCTGATTTCTAATGAGTTGTTTCTATTTTCCACTCACCCGAGACATGGCATCTCTCCTTTAATCCTCTACTCTCCTTCCGTAGGACACGGCGGCTAGCAACCCTCCAGGCTTGATACCTCTTCGTACCTACAGGAATAATACCCGGTAGGACGAGTTTACCATCCTCTGAGACATCCGTTAGTCTCATCTTACCTCATCATCTTCCTTGTCATTTATCTTACCTAAATATAAGTTTAACACGCACTGCGAGGCCTTCTGGACAAGCGGAATCAGAAAGAAAATAACCACCTCAACAAATCCTTACAATCCAAAATCCTTAATGCTCCTTACTTTTTCACAGATAAAATAATTCATAAAGACTTTAATGATCCATATTTAACTGATTTAGCCAGAATCAGATACTAATCCTATCATGATAAACTTCCCAAACCCCCTTGTTTCTAATCTAGCTTTTCCTTCATTATCTAATAAACCTCCTAAAAATAAGATGGCCTCGAGATCTTCTAATGTGGAAATGCTATTAGAGTGCTACTAATGGGTAGTTTCTCTACATGACTAGTACATAACATTAGATTTTACACCAAATTTGCAAGATGTATTTTTATGTAAATACAGTCGTAATTGTCAATAAATAAATATAAAAAAGCTTCATAACTAAAAGTAATAATTGGATTTTGAATTATCAACATAATTACACCATATACATATCATTGTTTCCATTTATTAATTTCTGAAGTTAAAATGAAACAATATATATATCTGTACTGTAATAAATAGTTTCTAGTCATTATTTTCCACAGAATTGTGACCTGGGGAACGAGATTCTCTCATTCGTCCCAGGTTCCTGATTGCACGACCCAGATAGGATCTAGGCGGTTGCGATAAGCGTAAATGGAGATCCGAACTGATGAGGTCTTTAATTTACAAAGTCGATACTCTAACAGATACGGGCCCTCAGCCTGGGCTATTGATGATTTCATAAAGTTAAACAGCAGCAAGTAAATGGAGGTACATCCTGGCTGGGCAACCATGGGTAAACTGCACCCCAGGATTATATTTGCGTTAGAACAAATAGATATCGGTTTCCTTATTTTGTACATTGAACAAATATTATCTCATGTGTTATGCAACTTTGAGCAACATCTATTAATCTAACTTGAGAAAACTTCATTTTTTCTAAATAAAGGTTCTATTTATTCAATACAAAACATAAATATACATATACTTATAATAAAAAATAATAAAGGTTTACAATACTGGTAAAGTTGCATTGCTAATTAGTGATCTTGCATTACCTCTTAACAGTTGTTGACTAGTATTTAATTAATTTTAATATTTTTAAGTATATAAAAAATAAAACTGCCTATAAATAAGAGCATGAAAGCAGGCTTAAACGATCACTGATCCACACCCCTAACCGAGGCTTAGACCTTTCCCGGGTTACGTACTCCCTACTAG
>NW_027105574.1:20789-23577 GCF_000696795.3 Halyomorpha halys
CTGTTTTTTATTTATTATAAACTTAGTGATCTTTTATTTTTCACATAACCTGTTTATTTTATCTGATTTTTATGTTTTTATTTTAAGTCTATTTATAATATCTGCGTAATATGTATTTAAATGTTTAGTGTCAGTTTTATAGTTTACTGTGTTTTGTATGTTTTTTGTTATGTATATGGGACAGTGGTCCCGAAACGTTGTACAATGTTAATGAATAAATACATAATAATTTATTGAAAATGATGGAAGTAATAAACCTCAAAAAATTATAAAAAATTGACTCACCAGACTTCCTAGACCGATAATCCAGAAAAAATAAAACTTTATTCTGGATCTAAGTTTTATAAGTATAAGACATATAAAAAAAACATATCTAGAAAAATAAATTAATGTCTGACTACTACAGCAATAAGTTGCATAAGGGATAAGAATAAATACATATTTAAGAAAAAAACTTACAACAATTATTCAAATAAAATTGCACAGTAATATATATTTTGGTATCTGAGTACTATAGTTATTAATTAGAAATGTTGAATGAATAACACTCTTCCATGTTTCATATATATTTTATTTCATAATAATGAAATCAACGTTTCGGGGTTGTCACCCCATCTTCAGGTCTCTAGAAAAAATTCTCAAATAACATCACATGCATACAACATTTAAAATATATCAGATTATTTATTAATTTTTTTATAAACAAATTACCTGATTAACATCTATATCTAATACAATATGTTACTCCTCATTAGTCTAATCTTGCTAATTCCAACATATTGTCACCTTGTAAAATTTCTTTAATAATTAAACATTTAAATTTTATAAATAAAGAGATATAATTCACTTCTTGAAAGGTTATCTTTAACAATGATAACAAATAGATAAAAGCCAGACCAACATTTTCCTGTTTCTATTACTTAAAAGATGAACAATTTAATAAAATTTATAAAAATATTTTATTTTTTTAAAAAATTTGCATGTATTAATAATTCTTTAAGTTATTAAATTATTCTAAACTCTATTTGTACAACCTCTGTACAAACTAAATAGTTAATTTATTAACAATATCTATATAGTGTGTGCATAAAGTCTTGATATCTGTTGCTTGATTGCTTTATCAATGTTTTTAGTGATGTATTATGCTTATATTATTTTTCTATTTCTACTATTTTAAATTCTATATAACTATGTGAGAGTGGATAGCTTATTTGTAAGGCACTGTCGGGTGTGGCAGATAATTCTCTGTTTCACAATTTTCAGCCCTCTGATACCCATACTCATAACACGGGTACACTTAATCGAGTAAAAATCTGGCGGTCAAGGGTGATTCTGACCAAATCACCTCCTTGCCCAACCGTGGGTCTAATAACAGTACTTCTTTAAAAAGTACTGCACCCCTGACCCATCATGTGTTGTAACGATACAGATTTAATTTTATTATTTTAATATAACTAAACTTATATTGAATTTATTTTTATTAAAACCATGAAATTCCGATAAAATTGAACTAAAATGTACTTAATATTTTCTTCTTGTACATAGAAAGGGTAACTTACTGTCTACTTTATTGCTTCTTTAAAATTTTAACTTTTTAAAATTTGATGGTTTTGAGGTGTTAATAATCATTTTAAGTTTCATTTTTTTTTTGTGGATTTATGAACGGATAAATAATTGTTTCCCATATATTATTGGTAATTTTTTATACAGATTCGATATTCTTAAGCGGTGTGATTTTATAATCCCTTCTTGGCAATTTCAATAAGAATAAGGCTTAGTTGATATTTAATAACATTTAATTTTAAATTGATATAATAATTTTGACCAACACTACAATTTTCTACTGTTCATGTCCGAGAAAAGGCCTAGAAAAAAGAAAAACATACTTGGCTATTATCAAACGATTTCCTCGTTGATTGTTTTTCTTCAAATATAGGTTTAGTATATGCAAACAAATATACTTGCATAAATAAATCAAATTCAATATTCACGATTAAGTTTCTAACCTGACGGATAATAGAGAAATTTATTGTTTATTTATCATTTAACCATAAGAATATTTTTTACAATAATATACAAACAACATTTTGAATGATAACCTTTTATTTCTTAAATATTATGAAGAGTTATGCAATTAAGACCTTGGATGTAAGATGTCCCAGGGAAATGGAGCCCTCTTCGTACATTATACTCATGTATTATGTATATAATGTTATGCATACATTCATGTATTATGCCAATAACTCCTTTCGTTATGGAGATAAAGCCATGACGTTATGGGCCCGTACATATCCCAGCTCTTGTGCCTACCCTATGTACGTATTACCTATAAATATCCCGTCGGATAAGCCGAATTGTTCAACAATATTTTTTGGAAGCTTTGATATTGTTCTTTTGTAGTATGAGTCTGTTAGTAAAACATGAATAGTGGCGTATATTATGTATCCTCAATGAAATAAAGGCTTCCCTAAAGTTAACATACGTAAACTTATAGATATGCATATTTGTATGTACAATAAACACATGCAATTTGTCCCTTCACAGATATCATATGTATAAATGTTCTATAAAAATAGATTAAATAGTTTGTATTTTTTTTTATCTTTGTGGAAGAACTAGCATTGTAATTACTTATTTAATTTATTTTAGCACTCCCTCAACGTTTCGGATTGTTTGTCAATTGTCCAGTGTATTGTTGTACTTAAATTATATGATGAAAATATGTCAACCCAGATCAAAAGAATCATTCAAATTCGAATCTTGAATACAAGTTCTTGTTTTGTTTTTT
>NW_027105574.1:24125-36600 GCF_000696795.3 Halyomorpha halys
GCTATAGAGTTTGATTTGAGTATGAGTTTAAGCTTTGATGAATTAAAGAGAGATTCAGATTAAGAATAAGGAATCTATATAGTTCACAGAGCTTTATAAAATATTGTTATACCATTGCGATATTATATTAATATATTACACTTATATTATTACCTTCCTTATTATTTAAGTAAATAATAAATAAGACAATTATAATTTTGATTTATGTCTAACAATTATTTATTATTATGTTATATTATATTATAGTTTACCATATTACTGATACCTGCTCACGGCCTTTAGACTTATATGTAACTGTAAATCGAACCGCTGCCTTTGGTAGATACTTCCTCATGAGTTCCCACTGGAATTCTATTCCCTCCTTCATTCGTAGTTCTAATACCCTTTCAACCTTCAAATCCCGTATCTTCGACCACCTTCTGTCCACCCTACTCCGGATGAATAACAATTGAAAGTTTCAAACAAAGTTTATATATTTTCTGTATTTAATTTTTCAGATTTTCGTTTATACTTGTAAATATGTATATTAGCAAAATTTGAACCTTTCCATTTATTATTTTTAGTTTATATTTGATTTTTTTATTGTTCTTTTATCCTTTTTATTTATTATCAGAAGTTAGTCATTTTATGTTTTATGATATGACATATAGTTTTATTTTATTTCATATATTCCGTTAATTATTTTTGTTCATTTTTACCTTTTCAAATTTATTGTTTTATTATATTTTATGACGTTTTATAATTTCATTTTTATTTTTTACTTTACTTTAGGCTTAAAGCCTAATTTTGACACCTGTATATTATTCTAAAAGGATCAATCCCAGAATGAATAAAAAATATTATTATTATTGTAAATGTGATGAAGATTAAGATTATGACATTAATATTTCTAAAAAGTTAATATTAGTTGATGTATCTAAGTTTGGACTTGATTTAAAAAAATTTTTTGGACTCGATTTAGAAATGTATTATAAAATTAGATAGAAATACAAAATAATAATAAGAGGTGATATATTTATTGTAAAAAAAAGTATAAAAAAATGATGTCATATAATTAAATATTTTTTAATTTTAATCTTCCTGAATATGACATTTAAGCCGAAACGTAGGACATTGTGTTAGCCAATTAAAATAAGGGAAAGATTTTTAATAAAAAAAAAAAAAAGAAAAGATTTTACTAGAGAACCACTGAATCCAAGACATCAGCTTTTTTTTTTTTTATTTATTTATTGATGATAAAACCAGTTATTTTTTTATTTATAAAAACTAATGACTATGTCAATATATTTTGTTTGTTATTTCATACAATACAATACATACAACATTAAATGATTGGTGAACTCAACTTCCCTATTCTACTATCCATTACTCACTCGTGAACCGTATCTTACTAGAGCAGTTAATACTCATCCAAGCAGAGGAAAGGGTTGGCCAAAAAAAATCCATAGAGCAGTTTGTCCATAGCACGCCGTGCGAATTTTTTTTTTTTTTTACCTGAACCCTCAACCATAAAACAGGAAAGAGATAAAACAAAAGGCAACATTGTCCAATATTTCCAGTTAATCGAGAAATAAAAAATAAATCATTGAAATCGTATCAGTAAACTCAAAGCCACTGGGCGTGGAAAAAGCTTAACCCTTTTCAGAATGTATAAATACTGATATTGCTACTCATGGTTATCAATATTTACAATTTAGAAATCATTGATCAATTTCCATTAATATTTCATATCAATTGTATCTACATCACTATTCAACGTACCTAGTTATTCCTTATTCATACATCTATAAATAATGCTCTGTTTTGACAGTCGTTCAATTCCAACCTATCTGCTCGTGATAATTCCTTGTTGAATACGACTGTTGTGATTCCTAGAATCGGATGAAGATAAGGCTGAGGAATCCGCTAAACACCTTTCCAACACATTCTCTCACCTTATCCTGGATTCCATCTCACGCATATAGCAACAGTTGAGAAATTCCTTCCTTAGCCGATTCCATTCTACTTACACCCTAAAGCAGTCAACCCGTCTTGAGGTCGAATTCCTTTTACAGTTGACTAATGAATTTTCTCGATGTGGTTAGTTCGCTCCACAAATCCATCGATAAATCTTTTCAAAAGTTTTAATGAACTACCCATTTTTCTATTGAGTAAAAGAGCTTTTCTTTTTCTCTTTTAACGAAACCTTTCAACTTTCCCCTTGTGGTATTCGCACCCCCTTGTGGTGTACAAGTAGTTGCGTGTCGTTTGAGAGATGTTATTATCTCTAATTATACTCATAAGATTGCCTTAATTATAATAGAAATTATCAAAATATAATATTTACTAGCTGACCAATGCTTCGTTATTGCTATATTTGAGAATGTATATAGATTTAATGAATTCAATTAATAGTTATATAAATTATAACTATTATTAGTATTTGTTTAAAATTAGACATTTACATATACTATATCATTATGATTTAGGGACGTGACGAAGGTCCCAGTGCCCTTTGTTCGGAACGTTGTGGGTTCGATTCCCAACTGGGGTAGTTAATATTTATTTTTCGGCGGTCCCGAAAAATGTATCTTGACACTCCCATCATAGTTAGTACTCAGGTAGTCACCAGGGGTTGGCAAAAAGGACCAGGAGGCCCACTTGTCCCCCCCCCCCACCAAATACCAATCCCATTAAAATTCGGTAACATAAATTAAAATTTATAATCTTTAAATTTCTTTCTTGAGACTGGCAATTGTTTACTAAATAATTCAAAAACACTATCCAAAATTATAGTCTCAAAACATTTATTTCATTCACACGTCCAACGTTTCGGCCAATTCGGCCATCTTCAGGGACAATCTATTACAAAAGTTTCCATTATTTGTATGATCCTACAATCAATTCAATTATTTAACATTATAATTCACAATTCACCTTACCACAAAATACTATGAGACATATCATCTAACCATTTAAAAAAAACTCCATACAGGCCATTCTGCCCAGGTCAAAACATTTATATCTATGAACAACATTAAAACCATTAGGTAAACTTATTTTTTGTTAATCAGTATATCTCCCATTTGTTTAATTACCTAATATGTCAAAAATACATTAAAAATCACAGTAAAATTATTTCTCTTTTATCACTATTTATACCTTTTATTACAACCTCACTTGTAACCTCCCTTTTACTCAGTTCAAGCATTTAAAAAATTATTTATCATAATTACATTTTTGTCACTTTTTCTCTTTATTACATTAGTAAAATTCCTATCAAGGCTAACTGTAATTATCCATTTATAAATTATCCTATATTATTTATAAGTTAATCTTACTTAATATCTCTGCATAATGTTGATTTAAATTCCTCGTATCTGTTTTGAAGTTTACTGTGTAATCAATATTTTCAGATATGTAAATGGCTTCCAGTATTTTCCTTTTGTATGTATTATTCTCTTTATGTAAAATGAGTGGATTTTCAAAATCAAAATTATGTTGGTTTTTGGTTGCATGTTGGACTAGTGCTGTTTTATTTGGATCCTTTTCTTTATTTTTCAAATCATTATTGTGTTGATAAATTCTGTCACCCAATAATTGCTTTGTCTCACCTATATATATAGCTGGACAATTTAAACAGGGAATTTTATATATTAATCCCGATTGATTCCTTGTATCAATTTTGTCCTTTATTTTACTATAATAGTTTTTTATTTTATTATTGGGTCTATGACTTAGGGAGTATTCATCAACATCGTAATCCTTAAATGATTTTTTTATATCCTCAGATAGTCCTTTAATGTAATTGCATCCATAAAATTTTTTATTTTTTACTTTATTATTTACTATTTCGTTTCCTGTTTTGGTAAGGTGAATTGTGAATTATAATGTTAAATAATTGAATTGATTGTAGTAACATATAAATAATGGAAACTTTTGTAATAGATTGTCCCTGAAGATGGCCGAAATGGACGAAACGTTGGACGTGTGAATGAAATAAATGTTTTGAGACTATAATTTTGGATAGTGTTTTTGAATTATTTAGTAATAAATTAAAATAATACATAATATAAGAATGAAACATTATTTTTTTTATACTTAAAAATTTGGGGATTTCAGTATATTTAAACCTTCCAATTTAGTTGATTTTTTCTTTTCCTTTCCGTCAATTTGATTATCTATGGTATTGTCATATACATATATATTCTCTGCACTTCAATATTAGCAGTATATTAAAACAATTCGACTGATCTATGAAAGTTTGGTAAGAGAATTTAGAAGTAAAAGAAAATTGATATTCGTTATTAGAACCTCAAGAAACCCTTAAATACGAATTTTTGAAAAAATCACAAAATAAAATAATTTTAGCCCAAAATGTTCACCCAATATTGGCCTTTCCTTTTTAAAAATCGAAAAATAGAAGTAACTTCAATATTACTCGACCAATCTACACCAAACTTGGTAGTGGTGTAGAGTTCTATAAACAACTCCGATAGGCACAAATCGGGTCTAACTAAACAAATTAGAACCGGAGGTATAAAATAAAACGTGGGAATTTTTGACCCCTATTTAAGACCCATATTTCGCCCCTATGAGGGCGTAAAATCTACGTTTGGTACAGGCTGTTTGGTATACTAATAGGCTGAAGTAGCAGACATTCTACGGTTCTATTTTTTTTTTTGTTTATTTGTTAAAAACTTTATTTATTGATAGATATTACAATCTTCTACACCGTTGTGCGCAATAGGAAATAGTGATGAATGACCACATTCATAATAAAATAAAATAACATAAGAATGAAAAATAAATTAATAAATAAAATAAAAAGTACATAAAAATAAATTAATAAATGAAAAAAAAAAGTACATAAAAATAAATTAAAAGCTCTCTTAAAACATATACAAACAGAAGGATAAATAAAATGAACATAATGAAACTATGTGCATGAAACAATAAATAAATAAAATAAAATAATGATAAAAATAAAAGAATCTCTAGTCAGATTTACACTCCTATATACAATATTTACACAATCGACCTTAGTCCACTCTATCCCCCACGTGTGAGGGGTAGAGCAGATCCCATAAGATCCCAGCCCATCCCTCTCGCCGCATCACTGGTAGTGAGCCAGTGGAGGCTGAGCAAGTGCGCTAAAGCCACAAACACCCAACTTGAATGGAGAATCTGCTATGGTTTTATTAACGGAGCAATTGGATAAAATGCAGAGGAGGTATGAACCATTATCTAGAATTTCTATTTTTTAATTTCTTTGAAAAATAGCTTTATTATTTCGAGACAACACTAAAAATGAATGAAAAAAATGCTGACCTACTTTAGCCCGAGCCTCATTATGTTTTTTATAATTTATCATAAATATAATATAGCTTAATAGAATCAGTATTTTTTTTCTTATTCCTCGAGAATCGATTAGTGTACAATAACAGTGAAAAAAAAACATGCTTTCTGAGCTACAAACCTATAACGCTCAGTTTTTTTAATAATATTTTTTCTAATCGATAATTCCAGGATTTCATTATCTTTGAACGTTCCCACGGTGACAAAACAAGACAAGACATTGATAAAAACTGCATGTAAATCGGTACACTAATTCAAAAGTTTATTGTGAACAAAGATTCGACCATGGACAAGACTCTTGTGAAAAATAATTTTTTTTTTTCTTTCTTCAATCACGGAGTGATTAGTATGCTGTGTAATGTAGCAACATGGATGAATAAAGCATTTCTCTCTCTATAGATATAAATATTTCTTAAAATAATAAAAATAATAAAATAGAACAATATGCAAACATTTTTTAAGCAGATGACATTTAATAACATTTTTATGTTGTACTCATGGGTGAAAATAAAATTATTATACTTTTAATGGAATAGACTGTGGTACAATAATTGAGTAAAAATAATACTTGTTTGGATTTGGAAAATTAATTAAATTGAATTTTTCTCTCCTACAACCATTTGGAATATTACTCTATGCAAACTTTTGAAATTGGTACTGTGTGTACATTGTATCCTCTCCTTTTTAATTGGCAGTTAGGCTAGGAGGATGTAGGAGTTGGAATTTTGCTGCATTGGAGAGAGACTAGTTGCATTAAAAAATTTCCCTTGGTCAAGGTTGGGCAAAAATGAATTCCAATTACTGTAAGTTTTAACTTGGAAATTGAATTGAAATTCTGATGAGTAATTTCATTATTTGGTGAAACCACTTTAATAAAAAAATTAAAACTTTATTTCTGTTGGTTTGCTCGTACAGTCCTAATTGTCCTTCATTAAAACTCAAGTGCTGTTTAAAATTTAATTTTGTTATTTTAAGAGTGTTTCCATTCTTCCAGATATTATGCTTATCCCCCCCCCATGTATGGTTTATCCCACACAGCCATATATTAATTAATTGTATTCTATGAAATCTCTGTTAGGCAGTTTTCTCAATTTCTTTGTTTCTGATATTATTTATTAAGTTAAATATATGCCTTTTACTAATATCAAGGAGGTGACTTGGTCAGAATTTTTTACCCTATTAATGGTACCCACTTTATGAGGCTGGGTGGACCCTGAAAGGCTTCAGAACCCACAGGGTTGTCTCACGGCTACTGCGAAACAGAAAAAAATTATTTGCCATAGCTGTATTCGAACCCAGGTTATTGGAGTTTGTAGCAGTCCTAGTTAATGTTTTACTATCAGCAACCGTAAAAAAAAAAGCTCACCATTCTATTCAGAGTTACGTACGCTAAAAAAGAACTGAAAATTAACAATAATCTCAATTTAAGTAGTGTCATGATATGATGAAAATCAAATCAAAACTCTAAAAATTGTAAAGGTTAAGGGGAGTAAAGGAAAAAAATGGGAATCCTCTTATATGACTATTCAACTTCTTTTATAAAATTGTGAGCTTTACTACTAAGTCGAAAGTACTTGAGACAGAACTACGACCCTCTTGTTTCATTACCGTAAGAGCCAACTTTTAACATTTTCTTTTTAGAATCACTTGCTTCAAATTGTATCTGTTATAAATGTGAGTTGTCAGTTTGATGTAAGTTGTCCCCTCTATTGCTGCTTTGAAAGTTACAGTTCCATCTCGAATATTGTGCCGTTTTTACCTTTTCCTCGTGCCACTGAAGAGTCACTCAGTTATTGGGGTTACGAACGTTTTTTTGGAAATGATTTAAAAATTAACCCGTCTTCCTTTTATGATAATTAATAATTATGGAAATAGCTATGTTTTGTAATAATAATATTTTATGATCATTTTTCCATATGTCAATTCACATTCTCAGTGACCATATAAAGCATATTTTGATATCTTGAATAATTTTCGAATTATTAATTTAAAAGCTATATATTTTTTTAAATTTATTTATTGATAATTACAACTGTATAAAAAATACAACAAGTAAATTTGATCATAATGAGATAATGATATGATACAGGATGTAGAGAAACTACCCAGTAGTAGAACTCTAAAAACAGTTTACAATATAAGGTCACGAGGCCATCTTCTTTTCAGGCACCTCGGAGGATTGCCAGTAATGGAAGAGGAAGCAAGGTTAGAAACTAGTGGGTTTGGGTGGTTAGGGAGTTTATTATGGAAGGAATAATTACCATATATAATTAAAACTGATTTAATTAAAATACAATTAAATTGTTTAAAATATTTGTTCTGTTTTTAACTTTATTCCTTTAAATTTATTTTAAAGTGATTCACACTAAAATCGCTCGTTAAAAACTTTTTTATTAATTTGGATTCAAATCGTTCAATAACAATCAAAGGATCTTACAGAATAATTTGAACCATCATTTATTAAAACCGGTTGGGTCGTTTGCTCACAAAATCGCTACATATTTACAGGGGGCAGATTAAAAATACTCAATACAATAATTTAAGTTTAATTTGTATCAAAGCATTTAAAGGGTAGCACTGAATAATTTGAAATATCAAGATTGAAAATAGGTTGAGCCGTTCTCCAGCAAATAGTCAGGTTATGGCATATGACACATTGCATTTTTTTAATTTATTGCTATTTATAACTGTACATTATATTACATTCAGTAAATTTAATCTCAGTTAAAATGGAGTGATACAGCCATGTAGAGAAACTACCCATTGGTAGCATGACGTTTTACATCTGCAGGTGCAGATGGCCACGATCTTCTTTTAAGGCGCCTCGGAGGATTGTCAGGAATGGAACAGGAAGAAAAGTTAGAAAGTATGATTTGGGTGGTTAGGGAGTTTATAGTGGTATGGATGATGGACGGTTACATATAATTTTATTTGTGACAAAGTAAGGAGCATTGAGGATTTTACGAAGGATTTTGGATTGTAATGATTGGATACGAGAGGAATTCTAAGGTTTAGTGGAGCCCCAAAGCTCAACTCCGTATGTCCAGATTGGTCTTATTACAGTCATGTAATCAGTTTTTGTAATGAATTGGAAGATTAGACTGTTTGTCTAGTAAGCGCTGTAATAGTTTCAGTCTTAAGTGAGGATTCCAGGTTAGACGTTTGTCCAGATGTCGTCCATGGTTCAACAGGGGTCAAATCAACATTATTAAAGGAGACTTTAGGGGAGTCGGTTTATGACAATGGTTAAAGGTGATTTGATTGGATTTGTTGGGATTTATTTTACTCCTCCAATTACGACACCATTCTTCGAGGGCAGTGATACGGCGTAGTTGGATAAAAATATCTATGTTTATTTTTTATGTTTATAAAAATTAAAATTCAGGATGAAGGTGGCAGAGCAAAATAAACACTACAATACCTACATGTTTGCCGTGGAAGAAAAAAAATGTTTGACTTCTCTCATAAGCCTCTTCAGCAAACAGACCCTTAAACAACTTTTCTTTACTTTTTTTCTATAAAGGTTCTTTCTTTTTTTTTTTTTTTTTCCTCGACTGCTCTTCACATTAAGTGCTAATATTTTATGGGCGCATTTCCTCGGAATCAGCTCAATTTTACCTCATTCTCCAAAGGTAAATATAAAATATATCCCTTCATTAAATATTTACCCCCTCTCCCCTTTCGAGATAATATTTACCCCGGCCCCTCCAAATAAGCTAATGGTTATCTAGTTTGCTACTAGCCCTTGTATTTTTAATGCAAAGTAAATTATTAGTAGAATATAAAAATATCCACTGGAGGCAGGATTGACTTTTATGGGAATGTTTGAACTTGCAGCTTTATGGAAGGATTGCTATCCTATTACACTTGTTGGTTACAAATATTTTATAATGATGTGTTTTTTGTTTGAATGTGGATTCAATATGAGAAAATAGTTATTGTGGAGGGCGGAGAAAGGATACGGTCAGGAGGTAATATACAAGTATTTAAAACTTATTTTATCCGTGCCAATGTGTAGATAAATATTTCGAAGCTACATCAGGGCTAAAAACAAAAACAAGATAACAATCATGATATAGTGAAAAAAAATAAAGTATAACAATAAATAAAGGAAATAACAAATGATACTAAAATAATGTGAAATATAATATAGGGATGGATTTATACGAAAATACAGCAAATATAGAAAAAATGAGAAAATAAAAAAAGGAAATTAAAAATCAAACCTATAAAAGAAATGGAAAAAATATTAAAATTAACATAATGAGATATGTGGGAAAGTAAGTTGCATACATCATATTATGAGAAGTATAAAAATATATAAATATCATATCTATAATTGTACAAAGAATAACAAATGTGCTAGTAGTTTTTCTCTACTCCACTTAAGGACTTTAATTAATGATATTACGATTTAAATTAAATCTATATTTTTAGTTTATGTGTATGCATGTTTAATTATATGTGTATTATTCATTTAGATATACTTAGATCCTTATTTTTATCGTATTATTTATCATTTTGTTATATTGTATCCATTAGCTATTCTTTAGTTTTAATATTTTTTTTATTATTTATATACATAACATGTAACACATTGTATGAATTATAACATATCGTATATTTCATTCTTTTTTATATATTATATCGTATTCCTATCGAAATCAAGTCAACTCCATACTTATTACGAATGCATTTTCTCATAATCAATAATTTATCAATTTTGAATTCGTATCAATATTATTCACTTTATAAGTTCTTTCAATTATTTTTTTTATATTACTTGATTTTTATTTAAGTATTTTGTTAATTGAATTGTTAGTTTTATTGCAAGAAATTAATTCTTATTGTACTGTTCTAGCTTATAAATCGTAGTAGCCACTATAGCGCTCAAATAATCCAAAGCGTAACTACCTCAAATTTAATTTATATTTATCTTTTCTGTACGTTGTTTTGGAATCGACCGACAGATGTTTTCTGATCCGAGCATGTTTGATGTACATTTCCAAAAAAAAAAAAATGTACATAGGTAAATTTAATAAAATAAACAATTGATATTTATGCCAAAAGATGGTATGTAATCAAACTTAAAATAATAAAACGCGATAAACAAAAGTAAATAACGTATGTTAGGATGAGTGAATAAGGAAAGAATTAAGTGAGAAAAGAGTTGTGATGATAAAAATAAAAGATAAAATTAAAATAATTAACTGGAAAAAATTAAAAATAATTTATAGATATAAAATTATCGTAACTTATTGTTTTTTATATCAATTTATCTTTTTTATTTAATCATTTTTTTTTAAATTGTAAGGCAGTTCATTTCTTTTAGACTGATATTATCCAGTAATTAACACTAAAACGTTATTCACGGCGAGAAAAGCCGTTTGATTTCTTCTTTAGAAGATTCGGCTGATTCTAGATTATACCAGGATCGTATTTTTCTTAGAGTAACGACATAAACATAATAAAAAAAGATTATACTGGTATACGGGAGTATAAGAGAATAAAAACATGGTTTCAAAGGTTTCCCGGGATAAGGCAAACATGTGTTAGATAAGGTTCTAACCGTTTGAACCCTTCCATATGGGGTCATGACATGAACATCGTCCTGCGATAAGTTCTGGTAACTCTCAATAGTTACAAGACATTATTTGTAGAATTATAAATTATATTTGTTTAAATAAATAAACTTTATCCAAATTTAGTCTCAAAACTATTTTGATTTCTTTTTAAGTCCGACGTTTCGGCCAATTCGGCAACGCCCAAGGCCAATCTTAATACAATTTTAGTACCACATCATTTAACCAAAAAAAACTTTATACAGGCTATTTTCATTACTTATAGTCCACAAATTAGGGTAATTGTCATTTCTGCCAGAGCATTTTTTTTTAACAATAACATTAACAATATAATTTTTAACACCGCATTTTACGGTAACAATAACTCCCTGATTGACTGTCAGCATATCTATGATTATAAAAAATACAAACACGATTATTTCACACTTAACATATTCAAAAATTTAGTTTGTAAAATTCCTTCTACGGACATAGAAATCTACATTTTTTCTCTTAGCAATTTGTTTAAGGTGTATTTATATTTATAAAAAATAAAAATAAAATATATTATCGAAAACATGTTACATGTTTCACTTTTTTGGGACTAAACGTAATAGCACCAATTAATTTTTTTTTTGCTCTTCTCTATTCTACTCACTCCAAAGACCATAGTTCGAATCCGGCGGATTATTATTTATTCTTTAACTGTAGCCGTGAGTCAACTCTGTGGGTACATGGAGCTCTCTGGGGTCAACGTAGCGTCATAAATTGGGAACCCTTAATTAATCTTGCGGTTCAAATCACCTTATTGCATAACATTTTATATAAACGTACATTATTTAAAAACCCACCATTTTCGGCGTTGTAGACATATCTCTCACAGCAATTGCGTATCAACTAACCAACCTGAACTAGTTAGAGATATGATTAGTTATAGTTTGATACAATTAGTTAAAAATATGAAAGCTATTAATTTAAATTAGATTACTCTAGCGTATTGATTTGCGGTTGAACAGCGACTTAATGCATTACATTTTTTTATTTTTTTTATTTAATGTAATTTACACCTGTACAAAATAATACAATAAGTAAATATGTTGTATGTTTCATATACACTTGAAAATCTTGGGAAGGAACCACCCATCGGTGGAACTTCAAACATTAATTTAAATTAGAAGATCCCGTGGCCATCTTCTTTTCAGACGCCTCGGAGGATTATCAGGGATTGTTAAGGATGAAACATTAAGAATTAATGGTTTAGGATGGGTAAGGAGTTTGGAATGAAAAGACGCATATCTGTTTTGGACCAAATCTGCAACGAATGGGATGTTAAGGTCTTTGTGAATGGGTTTATTTGTAACGTAATAAGGAGCATAATAATCTTTTGTAGTGAATGGGTTTAGAGCGTTTGTCAAGTAAGTGTTGTAGCAATCGGAATCTACGAGCAGTTTCTTGTAGCTTCAGTCTTGAGTGTGGATTCCAAGTAAGTCTCTTGTCAAGATGGAGACCTAAGTATCGAATCTGTTCAACAGGCATTAGTGGAGTATTTTAACACATTAAATAAACACTAATATTTA